>NC_056731.1:435417541-435525474 GCF_019279795.1 Protopterus annectens | reverse complement strand
ACTCCTGTACATGTTTGAAAGCAGGTTGTGTCAACTTAGGCATCCCTTTTACTATATGTGTGAGTCAGAGAGATGTATCATTTCCAGGGTTCCTACTGAGCCAGTGTATGTGCTATGCATTGCCACTTTGCCAAGGCCAAGGCATACTGGGCACCTCCTTCTGCCTACTGGGGCAGGCTCAGGTTGTTCCTCCTCCGAGTCACGCTCTGCCTGTGATTGGCTTGGCAATAGTGGGGGGCTGTTTGGCCCAGCCCTATGCTGGTCCTGCTGCAGCTGTTTTCGCAGAATCATATTATGTAGCACAGCACATACCATGACAATTTGGGTACATGTAGTTGATGAGTACTGCAAGGCTCCACCAGATGTGTCCAGGCACCGGAACCATGACTTGAGCAGCCCAAAAACACGCACGATTACATTTCGTGTTTGTGCGTGTGCCTCATTATGGCTTTCTTGTTCAGGTGTGTGTGCATTTCTGATGGGTGTCATCAGCCACGGCTCCAGTGCATAGCCAGCATCCCCTACTAAGTGACCATGTGGGATGTCCCCATTGGCAAATGTCTGGTACACCTGCGTCAAATGCCAGATATGGGAATCATGGTAGCTTCCAGGGCAGCCAGCACACACATTCATTATTATGCCCTGGGCATCACACATGACCTGGCAGTTGATGGAGGGGAAGCCCTTGTAGTTAATGTAGGCCCTACCCTGCTCACCAGCTGGTGCTTTGATGCGTATATGCGTGCAGTCTATTGCACCCACTACCTCAGGGTATTCCGCTATTTGCTGGAAGAGACGCATATTGCTGGCCAATACCTCATGGGAATTGGGGAAATATACATGATCACTAACATGTGCTGACATGGCATCCAGGAACTGGTGCAGTACCCTGGATGCTGATGCCTGTGATATCCCCATCATATCACCAGTTGGTCTCTGGAAGGTACCTGTTTCTAGTATTCTTAGGCCAACACATACCTTGGTTTCCACTGGGATGGGTTCCCCTCTGTTGGTTCTGTGTGTGAGGTGTGGCCTGCACAGCTCAACAATTTGCTGTAGGAGGTCTCTGTCCACTCTATAGCGCTCCACTATCTCCAGCTCATGTAACCCCTGGTAGGTGACCCTGGGCCTGTACACTCTTCTCCATCTCCTTACTGTGGGTTGTCCGGAAGCATTTGCATAGTCACCACCCTCAGCAAGTTGCATATGTCTCCTTATGACAGCTATGGCAGCCCCTAGCATTTCTGCTCTGAGTGAAGCTTTTTTCAGTTTTCACTTCTAATAGCTTACTCCTGTCTTGCAGTGTCTCTTGAGAGAAACATACTGCACTGTTGTTTGCAGAATTTTAAGTGCTGGGCTGGGCTACTGTTCTGCTTGTGTAATTGCCTGCTTCTGATTGTTTTCACCTGCTAGTTCTGCCAGTATTCCCTGCTAGCTTCCTACTATTTCTCCTGCTTCCTTTTTCCCTTTTGTTTCCTCAGGGGGGAGCGACGTGCATACCAACGAAAACACGCTCACAGCGGCTAACACGCGCACACACATGCTTAGACAGACTAGAATCTGCTTATTCGGGTTAAAGCGCGCACACAGCAGTGCAAAAAGTTTACAGGTCTTTAAACAGGCTCTTACATGCTTACTCTGCCTTAAACGCGCGCACTCACACTTACACGTGCGCACTGCACGCCCAGCAAGAAACTTTGGTGTTATCCATAGTGTACACCTTCCATTTCTTGGCTTTCCCATGCCTACTTGTTGACACTCCTCTTTCCATGATGTGTGACTGACATCTTTCACATGCCACTGTGCTCCAATGAGCTTCATTTCTTTCATACATTCTCCCCTATGATGTCACCTATCTCCTACTCTGTTCCTCCCCATTATCCTACTCCTACACTGCACGGAATGTGCTCATTTGCTATGTGACAGTAGGATTCACTATCCTACCACTCATTTACATAGGATTGCCTACTAATGCTTAGTTACATGTCTTACACTCAGCTTCCCCTCTTTGCAACCCCTACTTGGTGGCCATGTTGTTTTCAGCCTGCTATTCCCTTACATTGTAAATTCATGCTTTGCATAAAACCCACGTTTGTGGGTTTAAAATTTTTATTTTTCTGTTTTTTATAGCACAGCCCGTTTGTGCAGTGCTGCGCTATGTTTAAACATCGGCGGGAAAAAAAAGCATTTTTATTTTATTTTTGCATCGGGGTACGTTGCCAGTGGCCACATATTTGGCCACTGGCATGCTGCCTGGAACATATGCAATCTTTATTTGGAGCTGACAAGGCTCCATTGTGTTATTTGCAGAATGGTACTCAGCTGTCAATTGAGTACATTTCTGCAGATAACACGGCTCTTACACGGGCAGGTTTCTGCTTCCTGGATCGTGAAATTACCTCATTTGCATGCCTTTCGGCTGCAAGTGAGGTAGTTAGCATATCCACGGCCTGTCCGTGTAAGTGCCGTTTTAGGTGCTCTCTTACACGCACATACAGGCTGTTCCTGGATAGCGATGGCTGCATGGAGTCTTACACTACTCTTAGACTCCATGCAAGCCATCGTGAATCCTGCCCTTAGTCTTCTTTTGATACAAGTCAAAATGCAATTTTACATAGTTAATACAATGATATCAAGTATCACTACTAAAACTGAATGTATTTAACAACTTTTTCTTTTGCAGACCATTCTGTGAAAATATTTTATCAGTTATGGGCTGTGTCTGCTTTAGTTTTAATTTGATTAATTTATTCTTTTGCAATCACAGAATTTAATTTATGACTTAGAACTCTTTCATTAACTCTTTGCAGCTTTTGAATTAACTATTTGCTTAAATCGTTTTATACCAAAAGATTAGAAATAGACTAATATCTATAAGAGACAAAGCTATGTGCTACTGCAAACATTATTTAGTGCTATAAATATACAGTTTCAATATAATTTTAACCATAACATTATGGTCATATTTCTGAACTGCCCATTAACATCTTGGTTGACGAAGTGAACACATTAAACACCTTGGTAAAGTACTGAACTGGGCTTAGATAATAAATATCTGAATGTAATTATTTCAGTATATTTAATACTTGAGGATTTAAAAAATATGATTTATACACTAAAGAATGCTATGTACATATTAGTCCATTAGCTGTATGAGTGCAATATTTTAATATCATTTTCCTCTAACTGGGGTAACCAATACTAGTACTGATAAAATTATGGTCCTAAAATCCAGTGATAAAATTACAATTAATAATAAAATTACAACTTGACAAACTACTTTTGAACTTGTTACTTTACAATGTGTCCTATACAGTATATATCTACACAGATTGTCTGCTATTCATGCATTTCAATTTAGTAGGTACCCTGGACCCATTGTTTTAAACACTGTTCTCCACACATATTCATTGCTAGACATTAATTTCATTTGTACTGAATTATTTACAGAAGCAGGTTAACTTTCTTACTGACAATGTGAAATGCATACATCCTGTTTTTTACATTCTTGCCAAGTCTGTAAGAGGTCAGCTTTCTTGGTGACAGTGTAAAATGCACACGTTCTTATTTTTTTTTACATTTTTGATGAGTCTGTAAGGAAACATGTCCATTAAGCAGATTCCTTATTTTTCAAGCCACAGACAATTAGTATGGATGCTAATCACATATTACTAAACTCTATTTCTACATTTAAGCAAGCTTTATTTTATACCTTATCTATGTTGCATATTTGTAACAGAATTACTTTCAACCTTTGTTCACTGTTAAATACACTCTAACAGCATTTTTCCTGTAAATGTAACTGACATGCTGTTACAGTACTGAATTTTATTCCATTTATGCACGTGTTCTGTTTGCCATGCACTATTTTCAATTCTATTGCTCTAGGTTAATTGGAACACCCATGCATGTTGTTATAACTAATGTTGAAATGTTTTGTTTATGACTAACCAAAACAATTTGTCAAACCTCAACACCATAGCACATTTGGGAAGGCAGATCCCAGTGGATCCGCCTGTCCCATCTCATCTGGCCGCAGCACCAGGCCCCAGTACATCTGGGACCCAACCTCAGGCTGTCTCCTCTGCTGGTCCTGCATCACCCTCAGGTGGAACTGTCTCAGGGGACAGGGCTCATCCCCCTTGGGCATGGGCACTGAGAGGACCCTGACACCCGACACCAGGTCCAAGGTGTCGCAGGGTCATCCAGCATGATTTGGAAGACAGCTTGTGCCAGATCAAGGGCAGGCTGGTGCACCTCAAGGGGCAGGCTGGCCCCATCATCTAGCCGCCAGCATAGCCACCTTCAGGGCCATGAAGGGGCAGTGAGGACTGCCCATGGTTGGGGATCTCAGTCCCATGGTTTCCATCTGGAGGCACATGAGCCTCTGATTCTTAACCACTCTCCCCGCCCAAGGTGTTTAGCCCTCTCATGTGTCATACACCACCCCTGTCTGCTATCTTGTCTGTCTGCAAAAGCAACCTCTCCTACCCAACATACCTCCCCAAACTTATCTACAACCTTTCCACAACATCCCACTCTCATCTTAAAAAAGAACAAAAGGGGCATCTCTCCGCCAAAAAATCACATCCCATACATAGCTCTCCATTTTTCCCCCATGTACACGGATGTCAACCAATTTACCCCTGAATTACTCAACAAATGTATGTTGCCCACACCAGTTCCTGTGGGGTGTGAGGCTCTAAATTCAAAATTGTTCACATCATTCACAGCTGTTGCTGCAGAAGAAATGGAGAGCTATGGTCCTTTCCTACACTTGTCCTGCACATCCCTAGCTGCCTTTCATAATGTTTACCACCCCTGCTTGCCCCCATTTCACCACTTTCCTATCACCCCTTTTTTTTCTTTTCTTTTTTTTTTGGAATTAGTGCAGGTTTAAGCACCGTTAAACAAAGCTAGGTGTCTCTTGGCACTGCACAAAACTGTGCAAACATGCTTTAATTATCTATCGCATTCTGCCAATATTCTACCCAGCCTTGCTAGGTCTCAAACCCAGGACCCTGTGTACCAGGGTCAAAGCAATGTGCCACTACACCAAATGAGCTGTGAGAACTACTAATGCTTTTGTAAATATATCATGCATTATGGTCAGTTAACATTAGGGAAAAAGTCATCATTACCAAGTCTTGAACTCAGGACCCTCTGCACTAAAACCAGAATAATGTAGTACTACACCAAATCACCCACATAGTCTAGTAACGCTTTTTCAAAGATATCATGCATTAGAGTCATTGAACATTAGGGAAAAATATCACAGCCAATTCTCAAACCGAGGACATTAGGCACTAGAGTAAGATCAACACACCCCTAAGCCAAACCAGCTCTAGGGCATTAGCAATGCTTTTGTAAGCATATCATTCATTATATTCATGTAACAGGAAAAAAAGACAAACATGCAGGTTATTGGAAACAGGACCTTCTGAACTGGAATCACAGCAACACATCACCACACCAAACAGCTCTAGGGAATTACTGATGCTTTTGTAAAGATATCAGGCACTACAGGGATGTGACTTTAGGGAAAAAAGACATCACTGCCAATGTTTGGACCCACAACCCTCTGAACTACAGTCAGAGAAACATACAAGTACACCAAATGACCTTGGTAGCATACAAACAGTTTTTACAAACGTATCCTAATTGCCAGTTGCACAGTACTGCTACATATAGTGGCCCAAATCGCACTGTACTTGGACCTCTGATGCAGTCACATAACCAGTACACAGACAAACAAATGCTTCTGGATGTACAGGAGGCCTACAATATCAGGTAGAGCTGACACCTGCATAGACTGTTGCTGAATATCCACAGTTGTGCCCCCTATTTATGGCAGGGATGTCATAAAACCTACTCTGTGTGCCCACATACTGGCAAGGCAGTGCAGATTGGGGTTACAAAACCATGACAGACAGCTCTGTGTCAACTTCATACCCATCGTAACACACATGTCCATGCAAATCTTGTGTTACACAGCATATGCATGCAAATATGTCTTACAAATACACATGCTCGATTAATGGCTCTGTAGCTCTATCTGTAACATTTCTAGCATCTGTCACATCTAGACACCCACAGTCCTGGCACACAGCCCAGTCTGTGGCATGATAACTACAGGCATGTCAATACTACATAGGAATAATTGAGCCCTGCAATGTCCTGCAAAACTGGTTGCTCCTACCGCAGTCACTACCACTAGCACTTTAAAGACCTGCAGGTTGGGACACATCTCACAATTATGAATATGTGTAGTAAATGTTGACTACCACTCTCTGGATGGCACTATTATGCAACATATGCACCACAGGCACATGCCTCACCTGGACTGTTGTGGGTACCCTCAACCAGGCCATGCTGGGACAAAACAGCTGACACTGCACCCTCATGGACAGTAACAGCTTGCTCTCCCCCAATGTCTTCACAATTCCTAGTCTGACTCCTGCCCAGAATGTGGCAGCTGTGGTCTGCTACATATGCAACAGTATGTCCAGCTACCTGCTACAGACCTGACCTTGCTCACAAACATCTAGAGCAAGGCATCCACACAACAGCCAAGCATAAAGGTTGGGGGGACATTGAAGTTTTAAGGGACATGCGTCACAGTCTCTCCCTACAAACATACCCAGCTAATAGACCAGCATCAACTGTAGCAATATGCACAGTCAGATAGAAGATGATGTATGACACTCACATCTGCCTTTCTCCTCACTCACCCAACACACATGTACACAGTACACTGTTTCAGAATGTAAAAGTCTGTTAACAATGGCCAGACATATCATGCAAAACTGTGGATATAGCACATCCATCCAAACAGTGGACAGCATTTCCAAATACCCTCCATGAAGCTGTGGCTCCCATACCTTAATAATGTCCTCCGCACAGGCCAGGAAAAGGGCCAAGGCCCACATGAAGGCCTTAATTATAGCAAATCTAAGAGAATTTATGTTATGTGGATATTAAACTACTGGTGCAAAAGTGTGTGTTGAACTCTGTGTTATGTACTGAGCTTATACCTTTCAACTTTCCAGATTTTTGCAGAATGTGCACATGTTTGCCTCATATCTTTAGTCAAGTTTCTCAGACATTTGTGTTTTTCCTGGCAAATCACTGGCAAATCATTAAAGAATGAAGTTGTAAAATAATAGCAGACATTTGAATGTCAGATATCATATCCTTCAGAAAAGTCATGTGAATGCAAACCTTGTTATTCTATCCGATGTCTAAGTTTGTAAGAGCAATATTTAAAAAGTTTCACTATTTCTGGCCCTTTGTCACACCTTTATTTGTGCCTTTGTCCACATGTCTTGCTCTAAGAGGTTGAGAGGTATGACTGAGCTTCAAGAATGTAACCACAGTGTACCGTACTTGAGAAGAACAGAAATGTATATAACGTATTACCTGTGCAAATGTAAGTATTAATAGTAGAAGGTGGAAGTCTTGAACATACAGAGATAACTTGCAAAAAATCAAGAAAATAAGCTGTAGTGGTTTTATGAATGTGTTATCGCAGTGTCGGTGCAGCAAGCAAACATAAATGTCTACAGCTACAGGTTCTTATATTGTCTTGAAACATAAATAATTAGTATTTTGAAAATGTGAGAGTGTTCAACGGTGTTATGAATTCTACTTATACACAAACATATGAGAGATGTGTACTTTTGATGCAGAGATGTGTAAATGTATGTTATTTGCTGTTAGCCTAGGAAATGAAGGCAGCTGACAAAGAGTGATGTAATCTGAGCTAACCCAACAGTAATGTTGATTATTAACTCCAGACATGTTTCAGAGAAAGACCTTTGCAGTTCGTATGTGTCTTTGTATCTAACAACATCCACCCATCTGCATTTGCCTTGCTAATAGTAAGGAAATAAGAAAAAGTGATTTAGTTTACATATATGGGAATATAGTAAAGATCGCTTTCGATGGTTTCTGTATTTATTTGAGACTGTCATGCAATATTGTCTAAAATAATTCCCGTGATTCTGAACTCTGTAGTTATTTTATTGAGTATTGTCTTGCTCCTTTATTAGTTATTATTAAATATAATTAAACCTGGAAATTGTGGCTGTTCTGTTTAGAGATAAGTAAGCTGTTAGAGTACTTGCATATCTATTTAGTGACACTGTATAGCCCACTGCAATAGCCTTGCTCTTCATCACTCTAACCATTTGGATAATATGCACATCACACAATAGGATTCATCACTCTTTGGTAAGGGCCTTACAGTAGCTGATAAAAAGCTGGATTGTGGCAGTCATAACTATCTTTTAGTCTGAGCAGAAGAGGCCATAGCTAGTAAACCTGTGCCAACCTTTCCCAGAGTGTATGTGTGTGTGTGTGTGTGTGTGTGTGTGTGTGTGTGTGTGTGTGTGTGTGTGTGTGTGTGTGTGTGTGTGTGTGTGTGTGTGTGTGTGTGTGTGTGTGTGTGTGTGTGTGTGTGTGTGTGTGTGTCCGTGTTTGTGATTTCTAAATCAAATCCAAAGTGTGTGTGTCAGATACTTGAGCAGGGACACAACGCCCTGTGCGGACAGAGAGGGTGATGGAGGTTTTGGCTTGACCGGTCTGCTGAGATGTTAACCGTATAGCTGTGCCAGTGGGAAGTCTTATTGGGGATCTGGAGAGACAGGGAGAAACCAGGCCCAGACTGACTGTGATCTCTGTGTGCTCTGAAGGATAAATGTACCTTATCGTGTGTCTACTTGTCATCCTCCCATTGTATATGTCTCTTACTTGTGCTAATGGTGAGGATTGAGGCCCATTGATTATTGGGCCAGTGCAGGGGCATCACACTAACAGTACATAGTTGTGGATACAGCTGGCAAAATCACATCATGTACTGTCATTGGGCTCCTCCCAGTCTGCCAATGTCATACAGAATTATTTCACAGATTGTCCAGGTCTCACTGACCATTCATGACGTACTCTGGCTAGGTCACTGTGTACTGGACACCTGTATCTGATTGCCTATCATCTATGGCTAGCATATCTGGTGGATCCCTGCAGCAGGACTGCAGGTTATAGGTAGTAGTAGTAGTGGAGGGATGCTGGCTCTGGCTCAGCAGCAGTGCATACAAACTGAACATACAATGTAAGGGAATGGATACAGTAACAGATATTCATGTACCATTAGTGTGTCCCCAGGGGACTGGCATGTCACAGACACATTCCCCAAATTCTGTGGACAACCATCACATATTGTCCAGCTGGAGTGCAGAAATACACATTTGTCTGGCATGGGAGTCTACATCTATCAGGCACATGTATCCATTCTGCAAACATCTGGGTACTGCAGATGTCAGCCACCTATGAGGAGGTCACCCTACACCACATATGCACTGCTCTGTGTTATTGTGTACCTCACATATTCCTGGAATGTCCACATGCACCTGTAGTAGCACTCACCTATTTGTTGGATGTAGACTGGATGACATGGTACAGCAACGTTGCCCTAAGGGGCCACCCAGCAGTCAATGGCAGTGATGTGTATGGACACATAGTAACACAGTCTGCCACAGCAGTCAGGCCATTTCTGCTAGTCCTGGTACATCTCACGTTACTAGGCTATGGGCACTATGCAGACATATGCTTAGGCCACATGTTAGCCCATGCATATGTAAGGCAGCAGCTGATGTCCCCATCCAACAAGGACACAGGGACAAGGATGTATGTGCTGTTAACCATGCAGTTGACCAGGTTATGACTGCAAAGGTTTAGGTAGCTACCCTGCCTGATGTGAACAGGGTGCCCATTCCACCACAGGGTGCTTGTGTATGTGACACACATGTGAGATGTCTACAAGCCCAGTCCAGGTCACTCACCAGACTGATGATGTGTGTGTGTGTGTGTGTGTGTGTGTGTGTGTGTGTGTGTGTGTGTGTGTGTGTGTGTGTTACCACAGTGGAGTATGGCTTGCACTCATGGAGCAGTGCCAGCAATGTGGAGTCTGTGATTGCCTTGCATGCTGCAGTGAAGTCACTCCTGAGGAGTATTATGATACCAGGTAGAGAGTTGGACTTATAGCCTATAGGTGTATGGTAGATGTTTGATGGCCTGGTATTCCCTGTAGGGGAACTTCTGTGATGTCCCCAGCTGCTGCATGTGCTGTCTGATGTAAATGATGAATGGAGGATTATGCACATTAATGGTCCTCATTGGGGGGAACATGACACATCAGGATCAGAAGGGCAACGCATGCTGTAATGCCAATACTTTGACAATACTCACATACTGTGCAGATAGAGGGCATGGTTATGATGTGGGTGTTAGCAGTGGATAGTGCTAGCAAAAGTGGATGTGCAGGGTCTGTACATAATGGTGGCCAATGTATGCTGTCTTGTGATGTGTTCCCCTGTTCATGCCTTTCAGGTGGGATGTACCACAGATGGCAACCAGCCATCTCAGAAGCCGAGATTGCAGCAATCATTGATACTCTCAGACTCCATCACAGGGTCCTGTTGGGAAGGAGCCGGCAAAACCTGCAGGAACGCACTGCCCAGTGGGTGGAACTGGTAGTGACTGTCAACAATGTGGGCCACTGCGACAGGACCTACGAACATATCCAACATCATGCCACAGACCTCATCCACAATGCACGGCAAAGGGCTGCAGCTGTGTCCAGGGACTATGCTGGTACAGGTGGAGGGCCTGCTACACAAGCACCACTCACAGCCACGGAGGAGTTCCTCGCAAACCTTGGTGCAGCCACCATATCCCTGAAAACAATCACAGCATATGTCATGGAGGTAGGTGGCACAGAGTCAACAGTCAAGGAGTATCCAGGTAAGGCCCCAGTGGACATCACTTCAATACTGTAGCATTCATAGTGGCAGTCTTTGCACACCTGGATGCATATGTCAGGTCAAACTGCATTTCTGGGTGGGGTTTTGTAATGCACACAAGTGCACATCTATTTTGAATGTCCGCAAATTGGGTAGTATCACAGTTTGTAGTGTACATGTTCAGAAATGCACATATTATACTGATATATTATGCCACATGTGTGTGCACTGACAATACCTCCCCCCACAACTACATAGGTCCCTCTGGTGTGGCTGGGGAACAGCTAACTGAAGTTGATGAGTATGGAACTGTCTTGTTGTGGCTCACCAATACCCTAGGCATGTTAAGGGCAGCCATTTTTTCCATGCACACAACTGTTATGCTTAAATGTATTGCAATATGTGCATGTTCAGTTCTGGTGGGGTTAACTGCGGTGCATCACATTGGTCACTACAGGAGCCTATTCGCAGGTGCTATAACATATTGACATGTACATTTGTATAAGTGTAGCCACTGCGCTATACAGGGGTACATTAGTAGTGTGTACACTGGTGCACCTTGTGTTTGATGAAAGTGCATCACATACTCCCACTCCTCACATGTGTATAGTAGTAGCGACATTAACCGGGCATAGCTGCACTGCATGTTATTGAGGGCCTGTGTCTGTTGTGGTATGATTGTGTGTCGTGAATGTCATCCTTTAGAAAGTGTGGTCTGTATAATGCATTTGTGCCACCTCATCTGTAGGTGTGTGTGTGTGTGTGTGTGTGTGTGTGTGTGTGTGTGTGTGTGTGTGTGTGTGTGTGTGTGTGTGTTTATGTGTGTGTGTGTGTGGAATAGCAGACATTATAGTGCAGGTAGTAATTTACATTTGTCTTCCCCTCACAGGTGAACATGGGTGTTGGGGTCTCTCCTCCTCCCAACCTGATGTCAGTGTCTCATTGGAATCTGATGATGATAGTGGTCATAGTGAGGCACTGGTGGGGTTGTTAGGGGCTGAATCTGTACCATTGGTTAACATCCCACTTCCAACCACAATGTCCCTACATACAGTCAGTATACCCACACATACCCCGTCCCCGGCAGCCACAGATATTGGACAGTCAGAAAGTGGTGGCATCAAACAGGCTAGTGTGGTGACTATGGCATCTGTGTCTGTTGACAGTAGCTATAGCCATACAGTTGGTGAGGTCCCACACAGGTAGATTGACAGGTATGCTCAGAGGAGGACTGTTGCCCATCCAGCCCCTGTCAGAAGTGTCACAGCCAGTGTTACCCAATGCATGTTTTGTTTCATCATGGAGGCACAGTCACGTAGTGAATGGTACACCAGATGACTGCTCAGGGTCATGGATGCAACACTTCCTGCCATGCATGATGACGTCCACAGCATTGGTGATGCTGCATATCATTTTGCCAATGTTGTGGATAGACGGTGGGGTTAGACATCGTCAGTGCTCAACCATGCAATGTCTGCTTGAGCATGTGTGGGAGTAAGGTGTTGGACACGTGGACGTAGGTCAGCAACATCAGCTGAGTAACTATGTGGCTGTGCACATTCACACTCCCATAGTGGCATTACCACCAACACTACTGAAGGGAGGGTGCTGGCCACACCACAACATAGGCCATGGGCACATGGCCCTGGCCTGCCCATCAGGAACATGGATCCAGTAGACAGCAATCACCATCAAGAAATAGTACCGCATCTGGCCTTGGGCCTGGTGGTGCCAGTGACACTCCTAGCCGAACCATTTCCTGTGTCCGTGGCCAGAGACAGTGAACTGTACATCCTGCCATGTACAGTCCACAGCTGTCCAGCATACCCCTGTGTAGGGCTAGCACATGGCTTGACTGTGTGCATACACACACTCACATATCACTATCACAGGCAGATCACCACCAGACATACACAGCTCCTCTCAATGGCCCAGTTGAACTCCACCTTTCCAGACATACACATACATATGATGTCAACTTTATGGCCCAGCCTAGGCCTTTGCAACCCCACACTACACCCTGTACATGTGATGATACCTGTGCCACATCCCTGTTATCCACACCATCGATGCAGGGACATGCTAATATGGATCTGATGCACAGGGTGAATATACAGACCAATAGCAATATTATCCCGACTTGCTAAAATATTAGAAAAGTGTATTCACCATCAATTAATGACCCACCTTATTGATCAAGAACTCATATCTCATACACAGCATGGGTTTCGGCCAGGACATAGCACAACCACTGCCCTGCTAGCATTCATAGATACCATTAATCACAACAGGAACAATGGTAAGCTTTCTTCAGCCCTCTTCCTAGACCTATCAAAGGCATTTGATATGGTTAACCATGAAAAACTAATCTCCCATCTTGTAAACCTAGGCTTAGATAACTTATTAGTCTCCTGGTTTAAAAACTACCTCAACAATAGACAACAGGCAGTACAATGGAATAATAACTTGTCTCCACTCCTACCTGTAACACTCGGAGTACCTTAGGGATCTATACTGGGCCCCTTGCTGTTTTCAATTTTTACAAATAATCTCCACTCAGTTGCAAAAGGTTCAAGCCTTATTCAATATGCAAATGATTCAACTATAATATGTAACGCCCCCACTTTACCAGACCTCCTCAAAAAGACACAGGATAACTTTCACTCAGTGGAAACATGGCTCACTGAGAATGGCTTGATACTCAACCCCCAAAAAAACAAGCTCCTACTATTTCATCCCTCAACTACTACTGCCCCCACATGCACCTTTACTATCCACTCTAATAACGGTACCCCCATATCACCTGAAGCCCAGACAAAACTACTAGGTATTACTATTGACAATAAGCTCAAATTTGATGTACAAATCAATCTGGCCATTAAAAATACTCACAAAAAGCTAGGTAGCCTCTACAAACATAAAGCATTCCTGACCCATAATGCTAGAACTACAGTTGCACGTACACACCTTCTCTCAACACTACTGTATGCCTCACCCATCTTGATTAACTTATCCAAAACAGAAATCAATAAAATGACAACCTGCTTCAATCAGATAGCCAAATTTGCTAACAACAGCTCCTACAGAACACATCACTGCCTAAACCTAAAGCAATTAGGCTGGATGGAACTACCTAACTTACTTATTTATAATCAGCTGGTCACTACTCACAAGATACTCCATCAACAAAATATATCACCCTCACTGGCTGACATTGTCCAACAATATTCCTGTCCTAGGCAACTCCGCTCAACTGACAAATTACAGTTAACTGTTACTAGATCCAACAGCCATGCTGGAGACTCCCATTACTCTTCTTATGTGGCCAAAATCTGGAACTCCCTGCCTACATCCTTATCCCTGATTATCTCACTACCTACATTTAAAAAAAAGCTATCTACAACTAACTCAGCAACAAATGGTTATGTCCCTATTCAACTCCAGACTAATGCCAGATCTACTCTAGTACTATTGTAACCATTGTCCTAAACTAGAGTCCTATCTGTTACTTGCATATAAATGTACACCACATCAAAAGTATGATAACATACATATAACAGTGTTAGTATGAACAATGTAAAACTGTTTAATGACTATTTTAAAATGTATCTGTCTGTAGTTTGTAACTTAAGTATCTGTAGTGTATATACCTATAAGTGTCAATAACTGGATACCCTTATGGATCTAGGTGAAATATGTACCCAAGTTTGTCTGTATGTTCTGTAAAAATTGTCTCTCTGGAGCTTTTCTCCCTGGGCCTCCACTGAAAATGGACATATATCCAGCTGGACTATCCTGGTTAACAAATGTAAAATAAAAAATAAATAAATAAATATAGTACAGTGTAGTAATGTCATGCTGTGTAAGGTGCTGTCTGCTGGCAATTGTCATGGGTAGACATTGAAATGTATGTACCATTCTGCCATGATGGATTATTGCTGTTAGTACTGCTGACTGACTGTGGACTCACATACCTTATTCTGTTGCTATTCCAGGTGTCTGTGTGTGTACAGCCTGTGGAGCTGCTGACATTAGCGAAGCTGAGCATGGTGCAGTGAAAACACAGTGACCTTTAAATCACCAAGGTATGGCTGTATATGTACATATTTAATGAGGTGCGTATGCGTGCAACAGTGTGTGAGGGACAGTGGGGGCAGACAGTGTGACCTTGCATGCATACCCCTTGAGACAGCCAGTTAGCCTTCATACATGTCACCTGGGTGTTTTGTAGGACCACAGGTTCATAGATACAGAGGAGGTTACTAGCGTAATGGACCTGGGTCCCTCACAAGAATAGCCATTACTTTACCCCCAACAGAATCATCCATCAGCACCTGTTGCCCCTGCCATTGCTGAACACAGGTTGAACCCCAGGGACAGATTTTTTTTCCTCATCCACTCAACCTTGATGCAGTTGATGACGGTATGCATGGTACTGTGTTTGACATGTTTGGGAAGTGTAGTCCTGACACAGGGCAGCCACTGGTAGCCAAACCTGATTCTCCTTCATGTGTTTCTACTATTTCATATGCGAGTCTAGCCTCTCATGCCGGTAATGCACACAGAGTTATACTCTCATACATGGTGCAGCTGTTGAAGGCCTGAGCACAATATTGCCATCTTGGCATGTCACAGACACCTGTAGAAAACCTGAATGGTAACCAATGGGCCAGTACTGATTACAGGCTGTCTGTGTGAAACAGGTGTTGAGGGCTATGGCTGACCTTTGTGGGTGTTAACATAGCCTTTACAGATGTCTGCATAGGTGCATAGCAGACCGGCCATGCTGCTAATGTATTGTTGTACTGACTGAGGACTATTCAGAGGTAATGTCCATCTTTTGTCTGGATGTGGTCCCTTTATCTATGTGGTGAACCACATACAAGCAATTCCTGACCAATGCCACTACTTGTTGCCTGAATGCAACATTGTTGCCATCCTGAGTACCCAGGTCTGTCATCACAGTCTGTGTGTTTATGGGGTTGTTGCTGATGTGTGAAATACTGGGGACATGTCCTTGCCATATGGCATGCTGACACTGTTGTCTGCATTCAGCTTGAGGCCAGGACCTTGCTACCATTCCATACCCACTGTATGTCCCATTGCAGTGTGTTAACAGCAGTTTGTGGCTCAATGACAGACTGCAAAATACTTACAGTTGACATAGCCTTAGCCTGTACTTACGTATGTGGGTGGTGGCAATTAGCATTCATGCCTATATACATGTGGGTTATTGCGGGCAGCAGGTAGTCACAGGGCCTTCACATGTCTACATATTGCACACACATAGGTGACACATATTGTGGTTGCCACCTTATCAAATGTGGACTGTGGGACATGACTTGTAGTAACGGGGGATATTTGCCAGGACATGCCATGCCCACAGCAAGTGCAACACATGGGACTTCCTTTGGTTTGCTACTATGACACCTTCTTTGTGTGACATTCACTTAGCTTATGCTATTTGTCATAACATTAAGGTGCTTCTGATGTGATATGACTGCTTTATGCAATCACTAGGCAACTGTATGAAATGTTTGTTGTCCTACACTCTTGGGACCTCATTATTTTTTCAGTTGTTGTCACAATTCATACATTGCCAAACATGGACTGCAACCTGCAGGGTGGTACAGATGGTGGCCATACCTATGACATCTGAATATGTCTGCAGATTGTCCTGATGTTTGACACATATTTTCTTTCTGTTATAACATTGTGATTTTCTGGCAAACTGTTGTAATATCATGACAGACTAACATTGCAGATTAATGACGGATATTGTCATGTAACTACAAATACCCTTCAGAAAGTCCATTCAAATGTATGCCTTGTTTCAGTATTTACTTTCCGTGCATGTCACAGCAATATGTGAAGGCTGTACTCAATATTTAGTCTTTGCCCCAGTTTTCCATTTGGCTTTAACCAGGTGTCTTTCTGTGAGGGGTTGAGAGGTATGCTGGTGGCTGTAACACAGTTAGACTGCTGCAAGGGGATACATACACACACACACACACACACACACACACACACACACACACACACACACACACACACACACACACACACACACACACATACTGCCTAGTTTTACAAACAATACTGCTAAATACATAACACAAGCACCATAGAGCTACTATAGTGTTGCAGTGTCTGCCACTACTATTCAAGTGGGTGACAATTGCAGGGGTTGTTAGGATTGCCAATGGTGGGTTCACAGGCCCTTAACATAGTAGAGCCATATAAATGTCTATTGATATTATGGGGGAGGTATGAAACATACTGTACAGGCATTATCATTGTATTTGCATGCTTCAAAGCATGTATACATGAATCTGTAGTACCTTTATGCATCCTGAATTGTATATTTTTAAGAATAAGGAATAGGAATGTATTTTAATGTATTATGATTTTATACTTATATGATTCAAATGAAATGATAAATATATAAAGTATGATGGAGATGCTACTAAATATAAGCCTATGTTTCACAACTTTCCACATGATAATGAATTCTGTTCCTTTAATTTTTGAATTTCACATCAGTGACGTGTAGTTCCTTATGGAGCATTGGCTAATTTTGAATGAGAGAGATGGGTATAGGAATGATAGCAACTTGTGAAAGAAGTTAATGGAAATGTAAGTGGAAAGATATTTAAATGTTTTTAAAGCTTTCTTCACTGTTAATGGTCTGAAGAAGCCACCGGTTAGGTGGTGAAAGCGCTTACCGTTCTTGTCAGTTTGTTTTAATAAAATTACGTGTGATAATACAGCCATACATTTGGCGACCGCTTTGTTTTCTGACTACTTGCTATAGTTTAAATATTGCTGTTATAAAATTAGAAAGCTGCTAGAGTGACAGGGTTTGTTTTAGCATACATTTTCTAAAGGATATGAATTCTGAAACTGAAATTTATGTCATTACTTACTGACAGAAATCTTCAGATTATTCCAGTGATTTACCAGAAAAATACAAATTTTATGAGGAACAGTCCAAAAATATGAGCCACAAATATAGACATTCTGTGAAAATCTGGCCAGTTGAGAGGTGTGGCTACAGCCGATTGGCTGATGAAGATGTGTAAACAGTCCAGCACCTCAGTGATATACTGTCTGGGGATCTCCAGGTTGTGTGGTATCCTTATTAACTGAAAAGTAATATCCTGGTGTGGGTAAAGAGTGCATTGGACTGTGCAGAATTTTCCATAATATGTGTGGTATAGTCTACCTAGCACTATGATTTCCTGGTATGTTAGTGGCAGAGCAGTATAGAGTAATGTGGTGAATTGCTGAAAGACATTTCTTTATAGGTTCATAGGAGGTTACTATGTTATTGGCCCTGAAGCCCTTAGAATCCTAGCAGACAAGAGTTTAGCCCTTAAGACATGTCAGCACCCAGAGTCCTTGTCCAGTAGGGCACAGGTGGAATCACAGGAGTGTATTTTCTGTTTCCCATGCAGTTATTCAGGGTGCACTTCAAAAGGGCTATTAAGGTGCTCTGCTTGATTTGGACAGGGAGTGTATTCCACAGACAGGGGAGTCTGTGGGACACATATCTGTTGTGCCAAGTCATATTGATATCACAGACCAAGTTGATGCTGTGCCTACAGATTGCTAAAGTGGAGCTTGACTTCCAGCTATGCAGCAGTCCCATCATGGATGGGTCTGGATTGCTTTGTATGCCAGACACAGGTCACCTCTGAGTAGTCTGTATGGAAGTGAGTAGAGGGACAGTGCTTTTAGCCTGTGTGTGTAGGGTTGGTGTTTAAGGGCCTGGATTCTCCCAGTGAGGAACCTCTGTGGTCTCTCCAGCTGCTGCATGTGCTTTGTGAGGTACATGTTGAAGGTGGCATTGTACACAATAATTGGCCTTATAAGGGTAGAATACATGGATCTTATGACCTCTTTATCCCTGGATGACATACCCGTACTTATGATGTGGGCCATGTAGAAAGATTTCCATATAACAGAAGCAACATGGTGGTCAGAAGTCAGGTTGCTATCAACCTGGGGGGCCAAATCCCACACTACTGATTGTGTATGTAGGACATTGCTGTTAATGTGATAATATGTGGGGACATCACTCTCCCCAAAGGGGATGATGATGCTGTTAGAGTGTACTCAACAATATACTAAGGTTGAAAGTAACTTTGCTACAAATATGGAACATAAATAAGGTATATGATAAAGCTTGCTTAAATGTAGAAATAGAGTTTAGCAATATGTGATTAGCATCCATACTGAATGACTGTGGCTTGGAAAATAAGGAATCTGCTGAATGGACATTTTTTCCTTACAAACAGGATGTATGCAAGAGCAAAAATGCAAAATCTGCTTTTAAAGAACACTGTGACAATCTGTTTCCTTAAAAACATGTTTTTCTGCATATAAAAATAATGGACACAATATGTTTCCTTAAACAACAGGACATGTTTATGACACTGTTACAATATGTTTCCTTAAAAACATGTTTCTTCTGAATTTGGCACAAGAACAGATGTTCTTATACAAAGATGCAAATAGAATACTAAAGACAAAAAACAGGATGTTCACAATGTCAGAAAAGCTGAACAATAATATCATTAAGACAGTTTGCGTCAGCATCTGCAACAATCAGTATTGTTTCTACAGGTTGAGCAATTCTCCAAAACAGAATACCAAGAGGAAATGTATATGTATGTGCATGACTAAAATTGTATATAAAGATCTGTATTAATCCAGTTATGTTAGGGATATTGGTAGGGACACATTTGTCCCGAGGTAAATGTTATATCTCTCACATCGTCTGTACTATATGAGAAGTAAAGTGGAACAGTACTTTAATAACAGATATCATGCCTCCCTTAAACACTTACAGGTAGAAATGACAGACCTTAAACAGCATCTGACGGAAAAGGAAGAATTAGATGAATTAACAGAGACTAACCTCCAAAATACTATTTTGATATCCCAGCTTAAGGAAGAGTTAAAAAACACAAAACCAGTCCAAATTATAGATCAGGGACAGGGAACCACTACAGATTTATATGCACAGTCTGGATTATTACAGTGCTTACCACAGTGGAATGATAAAAAGGCACATTTTATAACATGCTTGCATTTGAAGAATGGGTGGCATATACAGCAGGATCTGATATATGGACAGATGCATTACTTAGATGTTTCTGGATTTTCATTCCCAAATGTTTTAAAACTTTCATTCAATTAAAACAAGATGATTATCAGTTAAACACTAAAGTAGGATGTATGGCAGTCATTTTAATGGCATTTACAAAAGGGCAGCCTCTCACAGCCAAATTATTAGATAATTTTAAAATTACTATCACAGATAAATTAATGGAACAAAGTGAACATTTTAGACTTGCATTTCAAATCATATATCAAAAAACAGACAGAGACATGGGAAAAAGATACATACAAAAACAGTTAATAAATTGCTTCTTAGAACAAGTCAAAGGGGTTCCAGGGGATAGTAAATGTATCTATGAAGAAAATTCTGATACCCTCACTGATTTGGTACAAAAACTAATGAGGGGACGGACTATGGCTGATGATAAGACATTATACTCACACCATATCTTTGCATTTGAAGATAACAGTGAGCCATTTGAAGTAATTGGTGAGGTAAAAAACAGGGGAAGGCAAAGGTGGTGTGACCAACCACCAGCAGAAAGAGCTGCGTCAGCACCACCAGCTCCTGCCTCTATGTCTGTAGTACCAGGATCAAGTACAGGTAATGAGCAAAAGGCACCTACATGCTTCTTTTGTAAAAAAAAAATAGGACATGTTAAGCAAAATTGTGATCATTACAAAGCCTGGCACAAAAAGAAGGAAGAACAGGGGGTGTTTCCAAAATGAGAGCAAACAAATTTACAAGAAAAGTCAGAAAAGCAGGATTATGTACAAAAACCTTACAATATTGGTAAAGACAGTTATAAGAGCCATCAATATACAGGAAAAGGGGAAGTATGCCCTGTAGATTTTCAAACAGTTTCACCTGTAAATTCAAAACATTTAATAGAACAGGCAGAAGGAATAGCTAGGCAACAGTTAAAAAAAGATATTGAAAAAGATAAATATGTAGATCATTCAGACACAGAGGAAGATGACAAGCAAAAACATGAGGTGTGTCATATTGCATTTGATAATAAAGGAGAGGATGAGTGGATTTCCTTACAATAGGGATGTGCCCCCCCCCCTACTCTGGTATCTTTTCTGACTACCTTTAAAAAGGGTTGAGATGGACGACCACTGATTGATATTTGGGTAGAGGGGTCACTGTGGAAAAATGTCTTAATAGACACAGGAGCAGCAGTATCTGTTACAAACCGACAGTTACCAGCAAATCCTATAAAAAAGGTTTGCATTTCAGCATTTAATGGCACAGAACGCTATGCAGTGAGTAGCCAAAATGTAGACATAAAGTTTAGTCAAGAGGGACAGACATGGAAGGGTGCATTTTAATGCATCCATCTTGCTCAAATACCATTATTGGTATGGACATTCTAGGGCCTTTGGGCATAGTAATTGATTTACCTAATGAAATTCCGTGTATGGGAGACAAACAACAAAGAGAGGAAGAGCAAAGTACAGGTTGCTATGCAATCTCTCTATCTGACAAACCTGAAAAACCTACAGGTTATGTAAATACAGACAGTGAGGATGTATGGAAGCATTTACTACAACAATTCCCAAATCTGTGGTCCAAGAGTCCCAATAATTGTGGGAAACTAGAAAGCCCAGTAGGGGTAGGAATTGATCAGGACTATATACCACCTTTTCAAAAACAATATCCTGTTCCTAGGGAAGCAGAAGAACATATGGAAAAATGTATTACAGAATGGGAAAAGAAGGGATTATACAAAAAGGAAACAGTCCTACAAATTCACCAATCTGGCCACTTAAGAAAAAAGATGGTAGTTATCGTCTTTTTATTGATTTACGGAAGGTTAATCAATATACTACTCCTAGAGCACATTTGATTCCAGGAGTCCCAGAGTTGGCTGCACATATTAAGCCACAAAGTATGTGGTTTACAGTAATAGATTTAGCAAATGGCTTTTTTCCAGTACCACTCAGGAAAAATATTGGCCAAAATTTGCCTTTACATTTAAAAAACAGTAATATGCCATGACAAGGTTACCACAAGGGTTTCAAAATAGTCCAGTTATTTATCATCAGACAGTAGGATCCATTCTACAACATTTGGAAAAGGATGATTCAGTAATACATTATACTGATGATATTTTAATTCAGTCAGAAACAGTAGAGGAGCATGTACAGCTTCTTAAGAGAGTTTTTCATACTCTACAGCAAGCAGGGTTTAAGGTTAAAAGTGAAAAAATTCAGTTTATGTCACAAGAAGTTAAGTTTTTAGGTACTATTATAAAACCAACAGGAAGGTCTCCTTGCCCTATACATGTACAAGGCATTTTACAAATGGAAAAGCCACTGACTATAGCAGACTTACATAAATTCATGGGAATCATGAATTACAATATGGAATTAATAGAGGATTATGCAGCCATGGCTGCTCCCCTATACAAAATGTTACAGGAACAAAATAACTCCATGTTTTTAGAGTGGAGATCTCATGAAGAGGAGGCATTTTCACAAATAAAAGTAAAACTAGCACAAGCTACAGAATTAATAGCACCCACACCAAGGTTACCGTTTGTGCTACAAGCAGCAGCAGAAAAAAAAAAACACTGTTTGTGGTACTACTACAGGAATGGCCACATAGTAGTGACAACAGAATGGAAAAAACATTACGCCCAGTCACTTTCTTTAGCAGGAAGATGACTCCAGTGGAACTGGGCTACCATCCATGTATACAGCAATTATTAGCCATTTACTGGGGTATTAAACAAACTAAATATTTGACCGTATTTTTCCAGCATTATAGTACAAACACCACATCAACCAGTAAAAGCTCTGATGGACAGTTTTGAAATGAAAACAATTTCAGATGGTATTAGTCAGGCAGCCTTTGCAAAATGGATGGCACTTTTTGGAATGAAAACTGTTACAATACAGACAGGGGACAAATACTATTTGTCAAATCACATGGGATACGAAGGAAAACAGCATAACTGTTTAGAGAAGATAATGTCACCTGATGTGCAATTTTTAGCATCTGATTTTGATCACTTTAAGCCATCCATCTGTGTGGATGGAGCACGATATTGGGACCAAGGCAGATACTGGGCAGGATTTGCCATAGTTCCAGAGAATCCACAGCTGGGTTCTCCTGAACTAATCAAGTTACCAGGGCATATGTCAGCTCAAAGAGCTGAACTGGAGGCAGTACTGTATGTGCTAAAGTATTGCAATCCTGTTATCATTTTTCAGATAGTGCTTACATAGTAAATTCTTTAAGACTGCATATGGAAACCTGGGTAAGGCAAGGATTTGTGGATAGTGTAGGTAAATCATTGCAGCATGCTGAAGTATTAAAAGACATATATAAAGTTATAACAATGTCAAAACAACAAGGACAGTGTAGCATCTTAAAAGTAAAAGCACATCAAATGCCAACCAGTGAAACTTACAGTTTAAATGTGTTAGCCGATACTTTGGCAAAACAAGCAGCACAAAATGGAAAAGAACTTTAGGAATATGAGTATGCCAGTGTAGAAGTTAGTGTCTTAAAAGAGTTAGATGAAGAGTCAATAGAAAAAGACCTTGTAAATATACAAAAACATCAGGGCTTAGAAGAAGAAACCGATCAATGCAGATTAGCAGGTATACCACCAAAGGAGTACTATGCATACACCACCTCCAAAGGGTTACAGTTGCCATATGTACCATTTCAGTTGGCACGCCAGTTGGTCAAGTTAAATCACCAAATACTGGGCCATATAGGAACTGATAAGTTATGGGCTGTTGTAAAAGAAAAGTGTTGGAACCCAAATTTAAAAAAGGTCTGCAAGCTGATTGTAGAAGAATGTTTAATCTGTATGCAGGTGAATGCTAAAAGCAAAAGGCCTCAGTTACATTGAGTACAGCCAGCGGATGGGCCATGGTATGCAGTTCAAATAGATTATGCAGGTCCATTACCAACAACAAAGGGAGGTTACAGGTATCTACTAGTAGTAGTGGACATCTTTTCAAAATGGGTAGAAGCAATTCCTACCAAAACCATGACAGCAAAGGCAACAGCAGAATCCTTATGGAAAAATATTTTCTGTCACTGGGGATGGCCACAGGTCATAGAGTCAGACAATGGCCCACAGTTTATTAGCAAAGGTTTCATGTTCCATACCATCCACAATCTAATGGCATTGTAGAACGTATGAATTGGAAGTTAAAAGAACGTCTAAAAAAGGCATGCTTGGAAAAGGGCAATACATGGGTACATCATCTGCCTGGTATTTTAATGGATATTCGAGCAACACCAAACAGCAAAACAGGCATTTCCCCGTATGAAATAATGACAGGCTGCAAAATACCCATACAATTACCATTTGACCCAGATTTACCTAATGGTAGGCCCATGCTAGAAATCAGCAAACATCAGGAATAGCTAAAACAACTTAGCAGTAATGTGACTATAATGCAAGGGAGCAAGCGTTCCATCTATGGAAAAGGTGCCAATATTGCCAGCTGAAGAAAACCTTCCCTGTGGAACCAAAGTATTGGTAAAAACATTCCAAATGGAAGGACCATGGGATAGCAATTGGCAAGGCCCTTTTAAAGTAGTGGAACAAATTGGTCCATTAGTGTACAAAATCAAAGGAAAAAAGAAAAACAGAACAATGTTGGTACATACAAATCAACTAAGAATGATCAAAAATAGTGAGCAATGTAAATCTGATTAAATGTATTCTCTTGTAGGTTTCCAACAGAGAAAACCATAATGAAATTGACTTGGTTTAAAGTGCATCCTTTTGGAAATCCAGTTTCGGATGACCAAAGGCAAAATTATTCAACAATGGAATTTCTACTTAAAGGATGGCTTTTTAAATTGATAATAGCTATCATACTAACTATTATTGTATTGCTTAGTATTAAATTATACTTACAACCTATCAAACTGTAAAGTTACATAAGAGAGTGAGTAAAGAAATGTGGAAAATGAACAAGATTGGTCACCAACTTTTAACACGTTTTTGGCAAGGTAATGTTGGTATGCAAAAAGCATGAATGTTCTAATTGTTGGGTATGTAGTTTAATACCAAAAATAACAGGGGTAATGCCTCTAATACCTATTCCACTAAATTCTCTTAGTAGTTGGCGGGTATTAATAAATGAAACAGGAGATCAAGTCATATGTACAATTACGTAAAGCAAGAGTATAGTTATCTGCAATAGTGCAGAGGATCACATGTTTTCAACAAAATGGAACTGTTCCAGTGGGTAATAGCAATTGTTTTCAAACAATTGAAATGATAAATTTTCACAACCACATACCAGTACGTGGAGTATTTTCTCATGGTTTTCCTATTTTAATACCAATTAAAGGTCAGTTATTTCATTTTTTCACAAAATGATAAAAATGAGTGTAAAACCAATATTACATGTTGGTGAAGTAACACAGATAAAAACTTTACAGTTGTACATGATAAAACTCCTACTATGGGGCAAGTAAATGACAGTCTGGTAAATAGCAGTGTTGCTCTATCAGATGGGTTATATTACATATGTGGTAAATATGCTTATAAATGGTTATCAAAGGGATGGGATGGCACCTGTTATATAGGATTAGTGGTACCAGCAATGCATCATGTAAAAGAGTTACCAAAAGGAAGCATTAGAAATGCAAAAAAGAAAAGGGATATATTACCTGTGATTGAAAGTCTAGAAAATCCAGTAGACACCTTAGATACATCACATATATATAATCAAAATCTTGATTATATTAAATTAAAAGATATGGATTTAGGAGATGATGTAATCTCTGGAGCAGGTATTTTCCCTTGGTACGGGGCTGCAAAAGCCATCTGGGAGCTGAGAAAACTATCTAAACTAGTTGAGGTATTGGCAAATGCCACTTTCAATGCAGTTCATGCAGTTCTTGATATTACTGTTGAAATGACAGCTATACGAACTATGGTTTTGCAAAATCGAATGGCATTAGATTACATATTAGCATCCCAAGAGGGTACATGTGCTTTAATAGGAGAACAATGTTGTACATTTATTCCAGACAAAACAGAATCTGTAAAAGCACATTTAGAACTGATTGCACAAGTGTCTCAACATACTAGAAAAAACTGGAATGATGATTGGAGTGAATGGTTTAGTAATCTATTTACAGGATGGACAGGAAAAATCACTGTATTTTTAATTTCTTTTATTGTTATTGTAATGCTTGGTTGTATATTATATACATGTATTAAAGTCTGTTTAGCAAAAGCTAGTCAAGTTAATGTTGTTAAATGTCATAATGAAAAGTATTATCAAATAATGCTGAATTTATTTCCCTGGTTTAAAATAAAAAAGGGAATTGTTAGAGTGTGCTCAACAATATACTAAGGTTGAAAGTAACTTAGCTACAAATATGCAATATAAATAAGGTATAAGATAAAGCTTGCTTAAATGTAGAAATAGAGTTTAGCAATATGTGATTAGCATCCATACTAAATGACCATGGCTTGGAAAATAAGGAATCTGCTGAATGGACATTTTTTTCCTTACAAACAGAATGTATGCAAGAGCAAAAATGCAAAATCTGCTTTTAAAGAACACTGTGACAATCTGTTTCCTTAAAAACATGTTTTTCTGCATATAAAAATAATGGACACAATATGTTTCCTTAAACAACAGGACATGTTTATGACACTGTTACAATGTGTTTCCTTAAAAACATGTTTTTCTGCATTTGGCACAAGAACAGATGTTCTTATACAAAGATACAAATAGAATACTAAAGACAAAAAACAGGATGTTCACACTGTCAGAAAAGCTGAAAAATAATATCATTAAGTCAGCAGTTTGCATCAGCATCTGCAACAATCAGTATTGTTTCTACAGGATGAGCAATTCTCCAAAATAGAATACCAAGAGGAAATGTATATGTATGTGCATGACTAAAATTGTATATAAAGATCTGTATTAATCCAGTTATGTTAGGGGTATTGGTAGGGACACATTTGTCCCGAGGTAAATGTTATATCTCTCACATCATCTGTACTATATGAGAAGTAAAGTGGAACAGTACTTTAAGCTGCAACATTAGTCCATCTGGTTTATTATAATAAGTTATTTGTTACTGCTCTAAGTTGATGCTGCAAAGTATATTCTCTCATCAGTGAATATTCTGCAAGTTTATGTATGCAACAGACTGTGAATGCAAATATAACCAGACTTTGATTTCAGCAGAATCTAGCCAGCAAGACTGAGTGTCTTAAGAAGACTTCAAATCCATCACAGTAAGCAGCACCATATAATTTTTCAGATGCATTTTCTGGCATTCAGCTTGAGGCCATGTTTCTGGCACCAGTCATTTGTTTGGGTGAGACCCTCTTGCAAGACATCCACATCACTTTGAGAATTGATGACTGTTCCCAGCTTGCAGTCATCTAACACACTTGGTCAGCCATAGGCCAGTGGTTTTGTCCTGCACCTCAGAGAAGTATATCCCATATAACATAGGCCCCAGACAAATCCCCAGAGTACACCGCTCGTTACGGGTCTACTTCTTGAGTTAACTACCCCTATTATGATTAGGTTGGTTCTATCAATGAACCAGTTTGCTACCCATCTGGTAACATATGGATTGATGCCTAGTTGGCAGAGTTTATCTACTATCATGGCTTTGGTGGCTGTCTCAAAGAAGTCGACCCAATATAACAGACATACCTTCCCTTGACAAAGCCAAACTGTGTGGTGTCGAATATTTGGAGTTTGCCAATGTCCCTGTCAATGAGGCCCATGATAATCCATTGTATGGCCTTGCAGATCAGGCTAGATAGGCTGATGGGTCTATAATTTCCTGGATCAGTGGATACTTCACCTTTGTATAAAGGGATGACAGTGGCTGTCCTCCACTCAGCTGGGACAAAGCCGATACTCAGGCTTTGGTTGACTAGGGTGCCTAATGTTGCTGCAAGTTCATGCCTGAGTTCATGTAGGATGCAGCCTGGGATGTTGTTGGGTCCCATGGAGGCTATCTTTTTTGCCTTTGAGAGGGCAGTGATGACATATTCCCTAGAGATAAGGGGTGGGGGCGGGTACTGTGAATGTCCTGCTTTACTGATGGGGGCAGAGGGGAGAAGTTTTCACTGAATCTGTCATTCAGTAGATTGGCTATATCTACAGCATTTGTATATGTGGTGTATTTGACCACCAGTTCTGAAAAGATCTGGGAGATTCCTTTGAGACTGCAGACATATGTGAAGAAGGCCTTATGATTGTCTCTATTAGATGTGGGCAATTTGGACTTGAAGTTGCCTTTGGAAGATTTCAGTTGTGCTGTTATTTGCTTGTTCAGGCTAAGGAGAGATAGCTTCCAGTTATACACCTGTTCCTTCTTGGTTCTGGACAGAATTTTTTTTTCCTTTTGTTATATAGTTTCTTTATTGCAGATGTCCACCAGACAGGTTTATTCTTCCTTGTGAAAGATGATGTTGTCCTCTCAGGTATTCCTGATTCCATGCATCTATATATATGCTCGTATGGTACTTCAGTGTACATTTGTATGTTGGTGCCTGTTCCTACAGTGGGG
The DNA here is from genome assembly GCF_019279795.1 of Protopterus annectens. NCBI lineage: Eukaryota > Metazoa > Chordata > Ceratodontiformes > Protopteridae > Protopterus > Protopterus annectens. Next base: position 435,497,010 of record NC_056731.1, on the reverse strand, counting down.
GGGGGCTGTGCAGCTATTTATACTATCCCTCAGGTGGTTGTAATCAGATTTAGAGAATTTTTCTTTTTACCATAGCTAGAGGGAAGTCTGGGGAGATGCATGATATTGGAAGTGACTGCATTTTTGTCAGATCTTGCCAGGGAGGATTATACCTTAGGAGTGCTGCAGTGGTTAATAATGTTGGTTACTAGCAAGTCCAACATATGTATTGCATCTTGTGAGGGTGTCAAGTAGCTGTCCCAAGGAATTTGCATTGATAAGATGGGTGAATCTCTGAGCATTTCTGTCATGGCATGATCAGTTTTTCCAATCTATGGTTGGGTAATTAAAGTTAGCCAGGATTACGGTAAAGAGTTGAATCTTGATAGACTTGCAGAGGGCCAGATAGGTGGATTTGGCATCCTGAGTCAAATATGTGGGCCTGTAGCTTTGTATAGTTTGATTAGGGATCTTGTCAATGGTTAACTGCACCTGGAGTGTCTCATGTGCGTCAGACTGTTTGAACAGCCTGGAGGTGTGTGTCTGTTTAATATATATTTACACTCCATCTCCTTTGGCTTTGCTGCCCACATTTTGGGGTCTGGCTGTGTGATAGGATGAGTGACCAGGTAAGGATGGGTTCCTGCAGCTGTGGCCCAGGTTTCTGTGACTGCACAAATGTCAGCATCTTCCAGGGTTAAGAATGCTTGCAATGAGTGTAGTTTCATGTTTAGACTCCTAGCACTTAGCAGCATGATCTTTAATTTGCATTTTGTTGAGAGTGTCATGTTGGTAGTATCGACCTCATGACTTTCCCTAAAAAAGGCACTATGGGGAGGCAAGGGCCTTAGCCAGAAGCCTGAAGCCCACGCAGACAGATGCAGGCCATCTGTAGCAAAGCAGCATGGAGTGTCTATCATATGTTTCCAGGCTGTCAGGCACTGGATCCCCCTGGGATGACACCAGAAAGTCAGTCAATTGTTAATGTCAATCATTTTCTGTTTGTATTGAGGCATCATTCTGGGTGACGGTAGAATGCTGCTTAAGCCTAAGGACATACCTACATAGGACACATATTCAGCAAGCTCAATCATGTTTGTCTTCCTATAGTCCAGGGAGGTACGTCTGAGGTTGTTCAACACCAACATGGACTAGGACAGAGGCATAACTGTACATGCTGTGGAGAGACTTGTGTGATATGTCAGATTATGGCATTTGACAAACAAGTAATTGTGACTTTCTCCTTATCTTGCCTGGTGAGAGGCACATCTGTGTGCCCCCAATGGAGTTTCCTATGAGTAATAGGTTGGGTTTATGGTTAGGCCTCAGTGATTGCAAGACACTGGTATGTTGACTATGCATGGTATGTGGTGTGGAGGTTTGTGGAGTTCTCGTGTGTTTTTGGCTCTGAGGTGTCCTTTATTTGGGTTTTTATTTTTTTTGAGGACCTCCACATATGTGGGGGTGTGTTGTGTAGTTGTGGGTGATGTTTACTGACTCCATACACTGCATGGCACCTATGTTACTGCACAATTTGTTCTGGTGTGCACATTCTCCATTTGTCTGGTCAGTGGTTCCCCTTCCCCTTATATGTGTATTTTTGTCCTTCTGAAGTGCAGTCACAGGCTTTGACCACAGTTGCTGCTGTTATGCATTTGTATTTCTGGTGTGAGTGGGGTAGAAGTTGTAACATCACACACAGGGTTATGGACTTCACATATCTGAGTGTACCTGTTCATAGGATCATAGGAGATTGTTGGGCTAATGGCTCTGGGGCCCTTACAAGCCTAGCCAAGAGTTCATCCCCAGAAAAGAAACCACAATCAGCACCTGTCACCCTTGTCAATGAGGGACACAGGTGGAACCTCTGGGACCAATTTTTGGTTGCCCATCCACTCATTAAGGATGCACTTGAAGAGGCTCAGCAATGTACTTTGTTTGACATGTATGGGGAGTCTATTTCAGTAATGGGGCAGCCTCTGGGAGACAAACCTGTCTCTCCAGGAGGGTTTGTTAATGTCACATATTAGATTTAAGTCTTTTGATTCGGAACTATGCTATTCTAAAAACATGCTTCTGGAGCATTTCTCCCCGGGCCTCCGCTGAAAACAGGATCTGTGGAACCTAGTCAGACTTTCCCGGTCAACAAATGTTAAATAAATAAATAAATAAATAAGTTAGACTTACAGATATGGAGCATCTCTAGTAGACCAGGGTCTGCAATTGCCTTGTAGGTGAGACACAGGTCACCTCTAAGCAATCTGTACAATACAGGGTAGAGTGATAGTGATTTGAGCCTGTCCACATAGGACAGGTGTTGGAGGCCATGGATTCTCTTTATGAGGTATTTATGTAGCCTTTCCAGTTGGTGCAAGTATTTGGAGTGGTACATACCAAACGGGGCACTGTATTCAATTATTGGCCTAATGAGGGAGGGGTACAGAGAGGTAATAACTGCCTTTTTTCTGGATGCAATCCCTTTACGTATGAGATAAACCAGGTAAAAAGTATTTTCTGACCACTGCCACTACATGATGGTCAAATGTGAGATTGTTGTCAACTTGTATACCCAAGTCTCTCACCACAGGTTGTGTGCTTAGGGGGTTGCTGCTAATGTGGTAATCAGTAGGGGTCGTGTTTTGCCGAATTGTATGATAATACATTTTCTTGCATTTAACTTAATGCCATGACTTGAATAAGGTGCTCAATGGCGAGGGTAGTTCTTGCTGGAGATGTTGGAAAATACAGCCTGGGATACTATCAAGTCCTTATGGCAGGTGTATTCTTTGCCTTGGATAAGGCCTTTAACACTTGATTTATGGAGATGTGAGGTATGGGACAAGTATCGTAGATGTCAGATGGGCCTTTGGGGGGGACAGGGGGTGAAGTTTGCTCTGAACCTATTTGCTAGCTGCTTGGCTAAGTCAACAGGATCAGTGTAAGTGGCACCATTAAGACCTAATTCAGAACAAACCTGGGCTTTGCCATGGAAGTTTCTGACATAACTGAAAAAGGCTTTTTGGTTAGCGTTGGTTTTAGAGGCTAGTTATGATTCATAAATGGATTTGGAGGATTTCACTAGTGATCTAATTTCCTTGTTGAGGTTAAGGAGGGAGGTTTTCCATTTGGGAATTTGTGCCTTTTTACCCTTGAACAACAGTTTCTTCCTTTTGTTGTAAAGCCTGTTGATAGAGGATGTCCACCACATAGGTTTACGTTTCCTTGAGGAGCAGGTTTTACTTCTGTTGGGTATGGCTGAGTCCATGCAGTTGTACAGGTGCTTGTGTACTGCACTGGCATACTGTTCAGCATATTGGTCTGCATCCTCTGAGGGGGCAGTGGTGTGAAGCTACTGATACCCTCCCTTAGAAAGTTGTAGTCAGTTTTTGAAAAGTTGAAGTAAGAAGACCAGAACCTGTTTAGCATGTTGCCCATTATACTACCCCTACATCTGCCGTGGTCCTCAGACGGTTTGTGTTGCAATGTTATTATAAGGCAACACGTTGGCCATAGCTGTCAAACCATCACAGAATGACATCTGGACAGACCCATATATAACAGTCAGACACAGGCCCACACATGGAGACATGGTGTCAATATTGTTCTGCCAAACGTAGACAGTTGGGAGAACGATTTGGTATTAGCTTGCTTTTTTTATGGGTATAATGTCTGCTTCTCCACTGTCTGCCATTGATGTTTCACAGCAGCCTTTATTGTTTTGCAAGTAGTTTGGCAGGCAAATGCAATGTTATGACAAGCAGAACAGATATACGAGGCATACCTTTGGCCCTTCTGTGACACCATGTCATTCCAGGGGTATGGCTGGTGCCCAGTAACTTGTTGTCAGTACTGACACAGTAAGGTGGCAGCCATTTATAACCTGGCACTACACTGACTTTCAAAACCCTGCTGCCCTACTAGGCACTGTGTAGGTTACACAGAGCTGTATATTGCCCATATTTGTGGCCCACTGTCCCTGAATTGTCCAGCTTTCCTGCAGTAATGGATATTGACTTCTGCATAGTGTGTACTACTCCTACTGTAGGTTTTGCTGACATGCAAAATAGTTTGGATGGCCAGTCTTGAAACATGGACCCTGTCAACCACAGTAATGAACTTAGACCATTAAGACACAACAGCCAACAATAAGTGCTGCCTACTTCCTGACAGTATTAACCACCCATATATATAGCTCATTGAGCCCTGCATATTGTGGACATGCAACAAGTTAGCAAATTGCTTGGGACAGCCCTGGGAATGTGTGTTCTGCTGCTATTACCCTACAAACATAAATGTTACTGCATTTCTATGGGGACATGTGTGTGTTGGGGGGAGGGGGGCATACCTCTCAGCTGTACACATTTCCACAGACTGTCCAGATGTTTGCTTTACATTTTGGTTCCATTTAGCATAGTATTGTGCCTGTCTTGGAGAATACTGGCATATCACTAAAGACCGAGGGTTAGAAACTAATGGCAGACATTTGAGTTTCAGACTTTTTACCCTTCAGAGACTTAAGGCAACTGCAAGACCTGCTGTGATATTGCTGTGCAAGTTTGTAAGAGGAATATTTCCTCATGGTCCCTATTTGTGTGCCTTTGCCACACATTTCTTTATGACTTTGTACAGCTGACTTGCTGGGAGAGGCTAAGAGGTGTGTATGGGACTCTAACATTGACATCCATGCACGTGACCTATGACGCCGCAGTTTGCTAGTCCCCCACATATACTACAGTGAGTTTTGTCACCTATGGGACTACTGCATATTCTGGGAAAGCCAGTATTTGGAGGACATTTCCTGTTGTCCTACATAGCTGTCAGTTGTCTGCTGCTATCCTGGTAGGCCACCCCATTCCCTTGCAAACATGCAGCGATACCATAGATATGCTACCACAATGTACTACTCCATTCATTTGTTGTTAAGAAGAGTGACTTAACTTATGCCTGTGGCAGTTGTGAGGATGGTGCGTCAGGGCTGACTCTGTCAGATGCATGCAGTACACAGCTTATACATGGTAAGGTACAGATAGTGTGATGTCTGTGGCATCCTTTTTACTGTGTGTGCAAGTCGGAGAGAGGTGTCAGACCCTGGGTCCTTAGGGTGTCAGTGTATGTGCTATGGCGTGCCTCTTTGCAAAGGCCAGGGCATACTGGGCACACCTATGTCTGCCTACAGGGACAGGCTGAGTGGGTTCCTCCTCTGAGTTCCCATGTGCCTGTGGGGACCTTGGCAATGGTGGGGGGTTGTTTGCCCCTTCCCTGTGATACCACAGCTGTTTCCACAGGATCATATTGTGTAGCATGGCACATACTATGAACATGTGTGCACATGTGGCTGGAGAGTACTGCAGGGCTCCATCAGATATGTCAAGGCAGCAGAACCATGTCTTCAGCAGCCCAAACACATACTCTACGATGTTCCTAGTTTCTGCATGTGCCTCATTATGGGATTCTTCAGTTCTTCAGTGTGTGTGTGTGTGTGTGTGTGTGTGTGTGTGTGTGTGTGTGTGTGTGTGTGCGTGTGTGTGTGTGTGTGTGCATTTCTGATGGTTGTCATCATCCACAGTTCCAGTGTGTAGCCAACATCTCCCACTAGATGGCCATAGGGGATGCCCTCCTGGCAAATGCCTGGTGCAATTGTGATGCATACCAGATGTGGGAGTCATGATAACTACCAGGGCTACCAGCACATACATTGATGATAATGCCTTGGGCATTGCACACAAGATGGGGTGATACCCTTGCAGTTGACGTAGACTCTACCCTCTTCACTGGGTGGTGCTTTGATGTGGACATGAGTGCAATCTATGGCACCCAGTACCTCTGGGTAGTGTGCTACATGGTGGAAGAAATGAATATTGCTGGTCCTCTCCTCAGGTGTGCTGAGGAAATAAATGTGCTCAATGGTATGTCTTAGCATGACATCCAGCAACTGGTGTAATACCCTATATGTGGATGCCTGTGAGATCCCCATGATGTCCCCAATAGGTTTTTGGAAAGTACCTGTAGCTAGTATTCTTAAGGCTACACATACCTTTGTTTCCACTGGGAGTGGTTTCCCTCTGTTGGCTCTGGGTCTGAGGTGAGGGCGTCAGAGCTTGGTGAGTTGCTGTAGTATGTCCCTGTCCACCCTGTAGTGCTCTACTATCTCCAGCCCGTGAAAGGTTGCCTTGGGTCTGAACACTCTTCTCCTCCTCAATCTGGGCCAGTTATCAGCATTATCCTCATCACTGCCCTCAGTCTGTAGCAAGTAGAGATGTAGCAAAGCAGCAGCAGCCCCTATCATTTTGTCAGTTAAATTTCCCAAGTGTGTACTCCAATGGTGCAGAGTATGTGGAAAAAATCAGATTGAAGGATGTTTGCATATTTTAATACTGGTATGCTGCAGATGCAGCCTGTGTGATTGGTTGACTATGATACATTCCACCTGCCAGCTGCATTGCTGAGGGGTTTGAATGGGCCAGTGTTAGTGCTAAAGGGATTATTAGTCATTTATAGTTGATTGCCTTCTGTCTGCTATTTCCTTTTATTTTTTTTTTCATTTTCCTCCAGTTTTAAGCCCCATGGCACACTATGCAAACCCGTGGAGCTAGTGTAAACATTACTGAGCAGAAAGGGCCCTCCCCTGTACATTAGCATGCTTAGCTTTTCTTAACCCACCTAAGCACAGCTGAGCAGCCTCAGACACACCCACTTTCTTAACTGTGCTTAGCTGAGCGCAAGTAGAAGCCACTGAGCTCCAACGTGCTTACACAAACCATGACACACCCCATTTTTATGTCTTCTGCCATTTCTCCCTACACCATCATGTTGTAGCCCCTACACGGTTAGGTACCTGTGGACACGGTGACCCATTTTTCTATTCAGTAAACTTAGCTCATTTGCATACACCCAATTGCATATACCCTAGTTAGACGACTACAGGAGAGTCCATGTCCTTAGCATCCACTATAAGCTGCCATTGTATGAGTCTGCATGCTGGAGAGTATAATGGGAAAATTAATTTTACCTTAAATAATCCCCTTTTACTATTTTTATTTTATTTTTTGTAAGATCGCATGTTTGGCAACTGCTGCGCTCCACTTAAACATGGCATATGTGCTAAAACTTTTTTTCATTTTTATCATTTTGCATCAGGTTTACATGCCCAATGGCCATAATTTTGGCCATAGGCATGTTTAATGCAACTAATACATGCTTTACTTTTAGTTGTCACAGCTCTGTTTTTTTTTTTGCAGTCGGTTACTTCCCGCATACATTTTTACTGCAGACACAGCTCCTACAAGCCTGTCTGCTTCCTGGATCACAAATTCACCTCATTTGCATGGTCTTCACCAGCAAATGAGGTAATTTGCATTATGCAATCACCTCCTTGTTTGTACAGTGCTAGGAGGCTTGTGGACGTGCTCAGACTTGCTTCCTGGATCGTTCAGCCCCAAACTCCATGCTCATATGCTTACATGGAAAATAGCTCCATGTAAGCATTACTGAATTACCCCCGTGGTGTAGGGCTCACTGACATGAAGTAATTTAATCACTATTCTTCTTCTTTTGGCTTTTCATGGTTAGGGGTTGCCATAGCGGATCACCTGTCTGCTCATGATTGGCAGTGGAATTTTAAGGTGTCGAGTTGCCAGACCAGTGCCCAACCTTACACTGAAGGCACACACATGCATGCACTCACACCTAGGACCGATTTAGAGTGTTCAATCCACCTACAGCATATCTTTGGGAAGTGGGAGGAAACTGGAGCACACAGAGGAAACCCACACGACCACAGGGAGGACATGCAGACTCTACACAGAAGGCACCCCAGTCGAGGATTGAACCAGAGAACCTCTTGCTGTGAGGCAGCAATGCTAACTGCTGCATCACTATGGCCGCCCAAGTAATTTAATCACTATGAGTGGGTAAAAATCCTGGGGCAGCACAATAGTTTAATTTATAGTGTGAAAATTAAGGAGTTCCTTGCCATTATAGGGAACTGTCAACCCTTTGTATAGCAATGCAGATACTTGTTGCTTAAAAGAGCATGGAATTGCTTACCTCATTAAATAGAGAAGGCATGATGTTTTGAATAGTGGATATGATTGTGGCATAAGTGGGAAACAACAGTGTTATTTACCACACAGAAGAAAAATGCAACTAGTTCTCAGGAAATGTTTAATAATTTATTGGCTCTCAAGCCATCATTATGTGGCTGCAAAGAATGAAAGTGATCAAACCAGATACCTAAATATTTAAAGATATTCACCCTCTTCTGTTAATAGAGTGCTGCAGACCACACCACAGTAGAAGGTGCCTTATTTGTATGTTTATTTGAATTCTAGTACAAAACAGAACACATTTTGTTTGGATGATAATTTCTATCTGTCAAGTCTAAAATATGGCAAGCAACTTGCAGAGACCAATTTGTAGTTTATCCCTGGTAAAGTCACCAGAAAATTAGGTGTACCAATACAGTACATCATTTGAGTAAATTAGTGCATGGACATTGTGGTGGATTGTCAGAAACACATCTATATGTTTTGCAAACAGCAGGAAGGCCACTACTGATTTCTGTGGCAAGTAGTCTAAGTGCAATGAGGCCCAGAAAGAGTTTTTAGCTTTGACCTTAGCATACTTGTTATTAAGGCAGTTTCTTAGATACTATATCTAGCTGTTTACAAAAGCCTGTACCACTGCTGACTTTGATGAAAAGGGTATGATTTACCTTATTGAACTGCAGGACATACAATGTGATCTATATATTTTACAATGGTGTTAAAAGAAAAAATACAGTTCACCAAGTCATTGCAAAATATTGATTTTAAGGGCTTTCATCCAGAAAACTTGGACTTCTTCAGTAAACAATCAAAACCATTACACATAATTTAAATAGCCCACATCACAATCACATGAAATGGATTAACCAATAAGGTTAAATTTCACGCCATGTTCTGTTAAGATACATTGAATCATGAGATAAGATAAGATTTCAATAAGCAGCAAGAGCTTTGTTGGCAAGTGAAACTTAATGCAACTGTACCACCTGGGATTAATGCTATTTATTTATTTATTGGCATTTGGGATAGTCCACTGGACCATAAGAACCCATTTTTAGTGAAGGACCAAGGTGAAAAGCTCCATGTACAAGTTACAAACTTGAACAATTGAAGTAAATTGTACAGGTAGGTGAGTATCACAGTTTCCATACAGATACAATTAAAAAACACAAATGTACATATAAAAATCAAGCACTATTGAATGCAGAATATATATAATAGACATTATTTTAGACAGTTAACATGATCACTTAGGAGTAGAGTTAACAGGAATGGATGGTTAAGGAAAAAGGAATAGGAAGGGGTCAGGACTTAAGGGTGGGGGATGTGGAGCAGTTACAGCTCCAAATGGAAGATAGTTGTGTAATGGGTTTTAAAAATTGAAATGTTTGGACTAGATCTGAGAGTTATAAGAAGAGAGTTCCACTTCTTAGCAATAGTATAGGAGTATAGGAGTTGACCAGCTGGATGTTTAGGTTTATGAATCTGTAGAAGATGTTGATTTTCAGATCTAAGTGATCTTTTGGGTAGGTAGGTGGTGAAACGAGTGGAGAGAGCAGGACACAATGAGAGTTTGTATACAATGTTGTGTGCTGTCATTAGTTGTATGTAGGAGAGATAGAGTGGCAGTTGAAGCCAGTTTACAGAGTGTATTGCTATACAGTGGTGGGTAGAATAGGAGGTGTTTGTTGTGAATTGAGCAATTTTATTGCAGTAAGTTTCTAGTTTGGATTTTAGGTTAGAGGGTAAGTTTGTGAGCAATGGAGCACCGTAGGTTAGAGAAGGTAGAAGATAGGTGATGAATAGGATATATGATTGATGAATATGAATATGAATACAAGATATGATTTATTTTTCCTGCTTATTGAAATTAAAATATTATCTCAAGTTATTTTTTTAACATTCTTGTGATCTCATAAATGTCGATCCTACTGCCCTACATACGGAATCACTCAAGACCGCCTATATTCAGAATATTGTGTCCAGTATATCAATATGTTTTAACAAGTTGAACGGGGAAATAATAACATCAAGGATAGGAACGTCAAAAAAATGTGAACGGGATCGGCTTGAGTAAATACACGGGGAAAGCGTACCCCTCACCACCACGATTTTCTTCATGGCTGAATTCCTCAACTTCACATTCTATTTTTAATAGTGATATGAATGGTATGACAACAGGACATGGCTAATTTAATGAAGCCTCCCCTTTGGATTTTCCTCCTCTAAGGTGTTCAGGGAGATTGAAGAGCAAGTACAACAATCATACACCTCCAGGGTGATCAGGAGAATCTTCCTTGGCAGGAACAATCCCCTTGGAAGCAACATACAAATTTTAGACCTCGGAACCAACAACAATCATGCCATTGGAGAAGGTGATTGGTGATGAAATTTCATTTATGAACAGTTATATTGAGGGCAATCCACAGCACCAACATCCTCCAGTGGATATTGTACTCCCTGAAACTCATGATGACACTCTGACATACCCACCATCACACATTGCCCATGACTGCGATACAACCCATTGTATATCCCAACAGTGGTACTACAGGGATATGCATCTAATGCACATGCCACAGGCATAGTAGGGTGTTGCATTGTCATGCCTCAACTATGGGCAGCAACAACCCTATCTGTACTACTGTGTGGCAATGGGTATTGTAATAGGAGTATGTGGCCTCAGAATGCTGTGCCCTGCAGATACCCGGACATGCACACATACACACACTTGCCAGAACTCAAGTGGGTATCCCATGCCTATCAACTCATTTGTACAACACTGTTGGGCTGGTACTGCAAGGCTCTTGTAGCCGGTAGGGAGAGGAGCGTAACAGGGTACATGTAATGTCCCATACAGCAGCAGCCACAACTGACTATGGCAATGGGTGTTGCAGTGGTTGAGAAGGCCCTCATGGAATTCCCAAGTACAGGTGTACTACCACACAAGCATTGCTATCCTCAGTAATGCACACGTACACATATGTCAGTACTGGGGTGCATCGCTGCAGGTGGTCATAGCTGTGTACCTAGCTATTGTCCATTGAGAGATGGGTTGTGTAGGGGATGCGTGTACAGTGGTATCCTGCCACCTGCCATGTGGCAGCAGGCAATCTATCAACAGACATCACTGTGGTGACCCTCAGGGTGACAGTGACGTGCATCAGCCAATCCTCTGGGTGCCTGCTGCACATGGCCACTGAGGTAATTAAAATGACATGTATGCAACATGTCTTATGACACATGGTTAATGTCTGTGATGGAGACCTGTACCCAAGCATGTTCTGATGACTGTGCTAGTGTAGTGGAGGTACCGATGGCATGTGGTGCGTACAGGGTGCTGTCTCCTATATGTGCCCATTCTTGCACAGCTGGGCAGACTTGTCAGTGTCAATCAAGCATAGGTTGCCTGTACACATCCCAGCTGGATACCTGCCATCTGCACATCTGTACAGGGACTGACAGTCATCATCTTGGCAAGTAGCTATACAGTAGGATGAATGTGGTGACAGATAGATGTTTGACAAGAATATGTATGCCATAACTACATGTTGGAAGCCCTCACTAACATGTGCTGTACAGACGGTAGTCTACAGTTACATTCCACATGTCGGATCATTATCCAGCAGTGGATATATAGTCTGACACAACTCATTCACCAGGGACACAACAGGGAGGCCTCAGAGTCCAGCTATGCCTGCAGGTGTGCCTGTTGTCAGTACTACATTTAGCACTTTACTCTTGCCTGGGAAAGCACTGTCAATAGTAGTACCGCCATGATATACTAGATGCCAGTGTGACAGCATGTACCCTGGGCTACTACCCCTAAATGTAACACATTCACATGGATAACAGTGCTCTACAGGCCTCATATACTTCTGTGTCTCAGACATGACAATCGCACCCCTTGCTACTGTACTGACAGCACATAGGCACATGTATTGTACATGGCATTACATGCACTTATTACAGATGACATTACCCTGCTATGTTATCGGACTGGGTGGTGAGAACTGGTTACCAGGGCTAAGCCAAGCTTAGCAGGTATCAACATTGCTCCAATATAACAGCTAAGCTGATTTGCGCACTGGTAAGCAAAGCCTACACTGTGTAAGCGCCCATACGTTTACCCATAGCTTAGTACCCCTTAGCTTCATGCAAACCCACACAAACATGCTTAAACCTGCTCAAAATTACCTTAACCACTCTTTATCCAACAGCCCTTGTTCTGCCAGCAACAAAATGAACAGCCCTTGAACCCAGGACCCTGTACTCTATAGTCACAGCAATTAACCACTATGCCACGACCACTGTGATGACAGCTGTTGTTCTTCCAATATATCTGTCAATACACATATTGATTAGTATTGAACAATTGCCTTTACTTCCACAATTGTGTAGTACTTGTTATTAATATGACTGTTGCATCACATGTGTTGTTTTATCATAATATACACATATCAGATACATACGGTGAGATACATCTGGGAAGGTATACAGAACCTTGATGTTTACACATGACAGGAATATGGATATATACATATACATATGTTGATATATGTCTTCATGTACATACACATGTATATTCATACATATGTCTGTATACACATCTGTATAGTGCATCATATATATGGTCATGTGTAGATCTCTTTGTATATATATATATATATATATATATATATATATATATAGATATATATATACACACACACACACACACATATATATATATATATATATATATATATATATATACATATACATATATATATATATTTATATATATATATATATATATATATATATATATATATATATATATATATATATATATATATATATATAGAGCTATATATGTATGCACATCCTATGTGTACAGATATGCCTATTTATGTAGATATATATGTAGTTATCTATAAGTATATGTGCATGCATATCTATTCTGATATACCTATTACTGTCAATATATATGTAGATATCCATATGTATATGTTCATATGACTCTATATCTGTATATGTGCAGACATATACTGCTGTGTATATGTATATGTTTGAGTGTTTATATGTATGTGTATATATATATATATATATATATATATATATATATATATATATATATGTTGATATATATATATATATATATATATATATATATATATATATATATATATATATATGTATATATCTATATAGATATATGGATAATAATATGTCCAGAACATGGAGTGGAGTCCTACCTCAGCCTAAATAATCCCAACCTCTTAGTGCAAGGGGATGTCGGATATGGATATGTATTGCAGGTATATATGTAGACTGTTGCTACTGTAATAGGGGTAGTCTTAACAGACATGTTGTGTGTGGGATGTCACATCTGCTTTTAACATGTGCACCATTGGCTACTGACAGACATCCTAAGGACATCATAGTACAGTATCACTGCTAGCACAATAATGATCTGTGGACTACAGCAGAGATATGGCCAATAAATGTGGATAGTTTTACACACTCTGGTCAGTCCAGTGCTATACACATAACCCCTGAGTGCAAGACATGTGGACCAAGCCTGACAATGTGGATGTTAACAGCCATGTAGATGGGTATGTCACGTAAATACTGGAATACATATGCCCACATAGGTTATGCATTCACACACTCCTGTCTGTCCTGACACATAATAACTGCTGGTGCAGAGGTCACATGGCCACATCATATCCACTAGTTAGTGACATACATCTGTACAACATCCCACTGCATTGTCAGAAATACATGACAGTTATGGTGGTCCAGCAGCAGTACATCTGGCGAATATCTGGACATAACATCACACTGGGTAAGTACACTAAGCTGCTAGGCATGTGACAAAGCACTGTTCAAACTACAGGCTGACTGCCACAACACTGGCCTACATTTCTTATAGGGGACTACACATGTACCTACAAATATTTCAGGCTCTACAGGCATGTCATAGCACAGAGTAACAGACACCTTTGTGAAAGTGCATATCCACAACCAATGGGAACACAGCCACAGCCACATATGGTAAGCTAGCTTAATATTACAGTATATGGACTGTCTGATCAACACCATCCTCATATGTGCCACTCACACACTAACCCTACATATACTGGGCCACTACACAGTGTGGTCCGATGCCTGTCTGTGGTATGGGACATTTGTGTGTGTTTGGCCCTACAAACATGTAAGCCGATAGGGTACCATACACTGGAGCAGCATGTAACATCAGATAGAACAGGACCAAAAACAATGACATCTACCACAGTCTGTACACAGACCAAGGTACTTATTTGCAATATGCACACTGTCAACAATTACCATAAGTACACACAACCACAGAATGTCAAGGTTATGTCCTCAAATATAACCCCTACTATACATAACATGTGTAGCAGTCTGATATCTCACTGGCTTGTTATCAGATATGATGTCAATAAATAATGGTGTACAGAACATATGCACCTCTTGCTGCATGACATATGTACAAAGTTTGACAGAGTTGTGGCTGGAGGCACAAACACAGGAACAATATTGACATGTTGCTTTGATAACCTCATACATTTACTGTTTTAACAGGGTTTGTTGTGACATATGTCCTGTGAGGGATATGAAGTCAGTAACTCTCATGGCTGTCACCATCTACTGACTGCAATCCTCACACTATGCTTCTGCAGTTCTCAGATAGGTGTTCTGTGAGTAACACAAGAAACAAAAGGCACTACACACTGCCCAGTCTGCAGATGACCCTACAGATGGGGGTTTCCTCAAAAACATAGCACTGTCATGACATATATTAAAGCATGCAGACCAGCCATATCCACACACACCCTGTTAAACCATTACTCCAAATGCAGAATAGCAACACTTACATTCTGTAGTCATGTCACGCACATCCCCCTCCTGTGTGTTCAGAGATTAGTACTAGGCTAACTGCCCTTGTGAGCTATTTCATGCCTAGCCAATTACTCCATGTGAGAATCAAACCTTGCACCTTGTATCTGTAAGGTAAACACCTTAACCATTATGCAATCCTCCCACCCTCCATTTTCACAGTGTATGTTGTTAGAGGTAAATCCCAAATCCATCTGTGATGCTGTTTGCCAAACACCAGATCTAGGTCCTACTCACAGTGAATGAAAAGGCTCAACACCAACATGATGTTCCTAGATATTGGATTGTGTTTCCATGCAATTGGCTATGGGAATGTTACCACAGCTGTTCCACATGCAATCAGCTAGAAGAGGGCTGGAATTCATGCAGAGCCCATCAGCTGATCATGAGCATCACTTACAAAACAGAAGCTGCTGCCTAAGCAAAGCAGGTGTAGTTCTCCACATACACCAGAGATGGAGTGAGAGAGACAGACAGAGACAAAGTAAGTCAGGGAGGGGGTTGGAGAGTAAAACCTTAGCATGTTTGTGCCATGCACCTATCAGTACAGGGTTTCAACCCCCCTGACTATGTATTGCTATCACATGTCTATGCAGTTATTGGATGTGGCACATATCTTACATGTTGAGGAGCTGTCCAAATGTATATGTGATGGTGAGTGACATCTGCAACACTGATATG
Source organism: Protopterus annectens (assembly GCF_019279795.1). Classification (NCBI taxonomy): domain Eukaryota; kingdom Metazoa; phylum Chordata; order Ceratodontiformes; family Protopteridae; genus Protopterus; species Protopterus annectens. Next base: position 435,481,399 of record NC_056731.1, on the reverse strand, counting down.
GTAGCGATACGGTAGGTGTAGTACACGTGCCTGTCCACATGAACAGGTGTCAGTGTCAACACAGCCACACTCTCTCAGGGACTCACACACATTGACACACTTGGCAGGGTTAGGAATACACTTCCTAACTAGTTAGTTTGCCACAATACAGTAATGTGCATGTATCACATGCACAACAGGGGTTATCTGGAGGTTATATGGGCAAAGGGTATGTGAAGGTGTCTGACAACAGACAGCATGCTTCAGTATGCCAATGGGGGTTGTAGTGAGTGTGAATGTGGTCGAAACTGTCATACACCACACACACAGATACAGGGTGCCAGTACTAACATGCATGCATGCATTGCTTCATGGGTGTGTAGTAGTTGACTGTGCCAGAATGCTATACAAGGCTAGGTGAATGGTATACCTTGGCATCAGGCCACATGGTAATGGTCTGCAGTGTGGCTCAGGAGTGTAGTGTCTGGATTGGCTCACACAGGTGGTTACTGTATTCACCATCCAGTCACCTGGGTAACTATTGTGTGTGGCCATTGCTGTGCAATGCTTGCCATGTATGAGTACTTTAGTCCATGACATGGATGCCATCTGGGATGTGCACAAATCCCACATGCATGTACAGTGACATGTGGAACTGTACCTGGGGTGTCTGGCCCATATTGTGTACACAGATAGTCATCATCAGATGTGCCAGTCTACACTGATAGCATGATACAGGCATTCCCTAGTGTCAGTGGCATCTGCACATACAGGGCATGTGTTTAAGGCATGGTATGCCCGTTGTGGGTCACATTTGATGGCACCACGGGTTTTGCAGGCATCCAGTGGGGAACATAGTGAAGGCACACTGTCTGCATGTACATGCCTATTGTACTGATGGACAGGGTGCCATGCCCTCTGTAGTCCACTGCAATCACACCATGGTTACTATCTGTGGGAAATATGCAGGGTACTACCAACATAGTGGTTTTTGCCTAGGCAAGTGTCTGTGTGTGAGACATGGGTTGAGAGTGTTCTCTGGGTAATACAAGTGTTGCTAACTTTGTTCACCAGGCCTTGATGTCACACGTAGGGGTATGGATTGGCACCCCAGCCTCTCAGCTATTTCACATCTGTTATCCTTGTAAGGTAGACATTGTGACATATAATAGGGCCACCGTATGAGAAATTTGCAAAACCCACTCTACAATGAGTTCAGTTGTTACACACTCACAGGCACCTCCACACAGGATATGAATGGCCAACACAGACACACACACACACACACACACACACACACACACACACACACACACACACACACACACACACACACACACACACACACACACACACACACACACACTTGCCATGTCTGGGATTAGAACTCCTACCTAATTAGTTTATCACACTACAGCATTATGCAGTCATGGGATGTACCACGGAGATTACTGGGCTACTCCTTTCCCAAAGGTGTATTTCACTGGGAATGACATCAGCAGGCTTGCCAAAGTAGGGCATTTGAATTGTAGTGAGTGTGACTAGCCTAAAAAGCATTGCTCTCTACACAGACAAGGAAACACACACAAACATCCACACTTAGATATATTTCACTGGGAATGACATCGGCAGGCTTGCCAAAGTAGGGCAATGGAGGTTGTAGTGACTGTGAATGGCCTCAAAAGCATTGCACCCTACACAGACAAAGAAACAGACACACAAACATCCACACTTGCCATGTCTGGGAATAGAACCCCTACGAAACTACTATATCACACTACAGCATTACCCTGTTATAAGATGCACCATGGTAATTACTGGGTTATTCCTTTCCCAAAGGTGTATTTCAAGGTGAATGACATCAGCAGGCTTGCCAAAGTAGGGCATTTAAATTATAGTGAGTGTGACTAGCCTAAAAAGCATTGCTCCCTACACAGACATAGACACACACACACACACACACACACACACACACACACACACACACACACACACACACACACACACACACACACACACACACACACACACACACACACACACACACAAACACAGTTGCCATGTCTGGGATTAGAATTCCTACCTAATTTCTCATACTACAGCATTACACAGTTATGGGATGCGCCATGGAGATTACTGGGCTACTCCTTTCCTAAAGGTGTATTTCACAGTGAATGACATCAGCAGCCTTGCCAAAGTACAGCATTTGAATTGTAGTGAGTGTGACTAGCCTAAAAGCATTGCTCCCTATTAATGCAGAGATACACACACACACACACACACACACACACACACACACACACACACACACACACACACACACACACACACACACACACACACACACAGTTGCCATGTTTGGGATTAGAACTCCTCCCTAACCAGTTTATCACACTACAGCATTACACAGTTATAGGACATGCCATGGAGATTACTGAGCTACTCTTTTCCCAAAGGTGTATTTCAAACTGAATGACATCAGTAGCCTTGCCAAAGTAGGGCATTTGAATTGTAATGAGTGTGACTAGCCTAAAAAGCATTGCTCTCTACACAGAGAAAGACACACACACACTTGTCATGTTTAGGATTAGAAAAAAAATCACTATCCACGAGACCCTTGTCCAGAAGAACACAGCTGCAAGAAGTCCTTAACGCGTTTTTATTATTGTTAGAGACAAAGCGTTTTCACCACAGTATGCTATGGCTTCATCAGAGGAATAAAACAACCGGGGAAACAACCCCGAAGAAATATTCAAAAATCAGGAAGTGACATCTTGACAATTTCCTGAAGCAAAGTTGTTACAACACCTTACCGTCATTTGTAATTAAAACCGGTGCAGATACACCCATAACATTAACAAAATTGATTCATAAAAATGAACTAGCAAGTAAAAAAATATATATACATGTTAAATCTACTAAAACCAATAATGCAAAAATTGAAAATCGAAAATTAATAAACAAAACAACACTCTCTCGGATTAATACATGTCAAAGTATTCAACAGTACATTTTTATGCAATGCAGCAGGAAAAAGTTTTTTTATGTAATATAAACCCAACATAATTTACTGCAATTCATTACAAGTTACAAGGGTTGCAGAAAAAGATATATATAAAAAATATATATAAAAATTATATATTATTTATTAATATATTAATTATTATTACCACAGTGTGCCTATCTTAGGTAACTCCTTAGTTTCAACACAGGGGTAATATTACAATTAATATTAAGGCCAGGGTGCCTAAAAGCATCCAGACGCAACTGCCATTCTAATTCTCGATTCTCCAGTATTAGTGAGAATGGACCACCCCTGATTTTCAATGGTACATGATCTATAGCCATAAAGTGGAAGCTATGACCCGGGTTCAAACCAATATGCTTAGCCAATGCGTTATCACTCTTCCTGTTCTTAATGGCATACATATGTTCGTACACTCGGTCACGGACCCTACGGTCCGTCTTGCCGATGTAAAAGGTTTGACAGCAATCACACATGGCTATATAGATAATGGATTTACTCTCACAGTTCAATGGAAAGCGGATAGAATATTTTTTATCCCTGACTGTGAACGTTTCACCTGATTTAACCTTATTGCAAAACTTACAAAAACCACATGGGTACATCCCTCTCTTTTTGTTAAAAGAATATTGAGACATGTCCCTTTGTAACAACTCCTTCAGATTACTAGCCCTTCTAAAAACAAATCTGGGTTCACTACCAAGTTTTTCCGCTAAAAAGGTGTTAGTGGCTATGAAATGCCAGTTTTTACGTATTATGGCTAAAATACATGGACAGTATCACAGGATCAGGGGTTACTTTCGTGACTTGTTTCTTGAAGGGAAAATTGACATCGATTTGTTTAACTATATTGATATCAACCTACCAAAAATACCTGTCATGTTTGGAATCCCTAAGATCCATAAGGATATTAATAATCCCCCTATGAGGGCTTGGATTGATGGGAGGTCATCCATTACGTACCCTTGTTCTAAACTTATCAACAACATCCTGTCCAAATACATCAAATCTATTTCTAGCATTTGCAAGGACTCTTGGTCCTTTTTGGGTAGTATCAATGGTATACCGTTTGATGGTGAGAACAATTTCTTAACCATTGATGTAGTAGACCTATATACCTCCATTCCACACCAGGAGGCCATAGAGTGGATAGGTCTACTACTTAAGGACTTCGGGGCTTCTAGGCTGGAAGTGGATTTAGTTACTGAATTATTGGACATTGTCCTTTCTTCCAACTATTTCACCTTTAATGGTGAATTTTTCCTTCAGAAACGAGGTGTCGCGATGGGCTCGCCCTGTGGGGCGAGCGTTGCTAATTATTTTATGGGCTATTGGGAGGCCAATTTTTTACATAAGATACCTGGCTTGATGGGCCCAGTGAAGTACTACACCAGGTTCCTTGACGATATTTTTATATTGTTTAGGGGCCCTAGAACCGATGCTGTAGCTTTTGTTGAAGTTTTGAATTCAACAACAGAGTTCTTAAAATTCACATTTAATTTCTCACCTTCTGAGATAGATTACCTTGATGTTAAGTTAGTGAAGGACGTCAGAAGTAACATTCTGACGTCGACAGTTTTCAGGAAACCTACGTACTGCAATTCTTTCCTGCACTTTTCCAGTTCCCATCCGTACCAACAGAAACGTTCTATAGTAAAGGGACAATTGGTAAGGGCAGGGAGAATGTGCAGTACTATGAGTGACTTTAGAAAGGAATGTGAACTATTGAGAGAAATGTTTAAAAATCGAGGGTATCCTGACCTATTACTGTCTGACCTGATTCAGGAAGTTGACAGTAAAAGGACTAACGGTTTTTACAAACCTTTATTAGCCCAACCAGTTCCTACTCCTGTTGGTTATACCGGCATTGTAGGAATGGCTGGTTTGAATTCTAGCATTTGTGTAACAGTGGAAACAACCTCATTAGGTGAAGAATGTGACTTTTCCTTGAGTTTTATTACTACGTTCAGTAAGAACTCTAAAGGTATTTTAGCCATAATACGTAAAAACTGGCATTTCATAGCCACTAACACCTTTTTAGCGGAAAAACTTGGTAGTGAACCCAGATTTGTTTTTAGAAGGGCTAGTAATCTTAAGGAATTGTTACAAAGGGACATGTCTCAATATTCTTTTAACAAAAAGAGAGGGATGTACCCATGTGGTTTTTGTAAGTTTTGCAATAAGGTTAAATCAGGTGAAACGTTCACAGTCAGGGATAAAAAATATTCTATCCGCTTTCCATTGAACTGTGAGAGTAAATCCATTATCTATATAGCCATGTGTGATTGCTGTCAAGCCTTTTACATCGGCAAGATGGACCGTAGGGTCCGTGACCGAGTGTACGAACATATGTATGCCATTAAGAACAGGAAGAGTGATAACGCATTGGCTAAGCATATTGGTTTGAACCCGGGTCATAGCTTCCACTTTATGGCTATAGATCATGTACCATTGAAAATCAGGGGTGGTCCATTCTCACTAATACTGGAGAATTGAGAATTAGAATGGCAGTTGCGTCTGGATGCTTTTAGGCACCCTGGCCTTAATATTAATTGTAATATTACCCCTGTGTTGAAACTAAGGAGTTACCTAAGATAGGCACACTGTGGTAATAATAATTAATATATTAATAAATAATATATAATTTTTATATATATTTTTTATATATATCTTTTTCTGCAACCCTTGTAACTTGTAATGAATTGCAGTAAATTATGTTGGGTTTATAGTACATAAAAAAACTTTTTCCTGCTGCATTGCATAAAAATGTACTGTTGAATACTTTGACATGTATTAATCCGAGAGAGTGTTGTTTTGTTTATTAATTTTCGATTTTCAATTTTTGCATTATTGGTTTTAGTAGATTTAACATGTATATATATTTTTTTACTTGCTAGTTCATTTTTATGAATCAATTTTGTTAATGTTATGGGTGTATCTGCACCGGTTTTAATTACAAATGACGGTAAGGTGTTGTAACAACTTTGCTTTAGGAAATTGTCAAGATGTCACTTCCTGATTTTTGAATATTTCTTCGGGGTTGTTTCCCCGGTTGTTTTATTCCTCTGATGAAGCCATAGCATACTGTGGTGAAAACGCTTTGTCTCTAACAATAATAAAAACGCGTTAAGGACTTCTTGCAGCTGTGTTCTTCTGGACAAGGGTCTCGTGGATAGTGATCTTTTTTGGTTTACTTATGTTTAGGATTAGAACTCCTACCTAACTAGTTTATCACACTACAGCATTATGCAGTTATAGGACATGACACAGAGATTACTGGGCTATTCGTTTCCGAAAGGTATATTTCAAAGTGAATGACATCAGCAGCCTTGCCAAAGTACGGCATCTGAATTGTAGTGAGTGTGACTAGCCTAAAAAGCATTGCTCCCTACACAGACAGGGACACATGCACACACACACACACACACACACACACACACACACACACACACACACACACACACACACACACACACACACAAACACAGTTGCCATGTCTGGGATTAGGACTCTTACCTAACTAGTTTATCACACTCCAGCATTACACAGCTATAGGATGCACCACAGAGATTACTGGGCTACTCCTTTCGCAAAGGTGTATTTCAAACTGAATGATATCAGCAGGCTTGTCATAGTAGGGCTATGGGGAGGGCAGGTTGTGTGCATGGGCCATAACCCTTTCATCTAGAAGTAGACAAACCACACTCAGGCACACACAGGTTTATATTCCGCAGGTACGTGTATACAACAACTAGATGACTACTGCCTTGTACAGTCATGTTTCATAGCTAGCACTTGTACCACAGAGTCTGTAATGTTAAGGGATACCAGTGGCTAATTTCTACACTAAGTGACATTTACACATCATGTGGTTGTAACCATTTGGCTGTGTGCTTAGTGGGACAGACCTCGTGATGGAAGGCTCTTTGTCACTGTCACTTTCTTCCACACATCTATGTATGTATACTTTTGGCATATTATAGTGCGTTGTCCTTGGATATATGTGTGTATTCCTATCCAATGTGTGTGCAAAGCATGACTGGTGCATACTGAGGAGTGTATGCACTAACATCTGCAACTGCCAGATATGTATGGTCCACTGTTGTTGGCAGACATGGGCTTCATTTGTTTAAGTGGGTGAACATGCCCAGTATGACCTTTCAGTATGTTGTTGTCTGACATTGCCTTCATTTCTCTAAGTGTGTTAGCATGCCCAGTGTGCCCTTCTGTATTGAATGTGTGGATCTATTCCAGGTAGGATGTACTCCAGTGCAGACCTTTGTGTTCTACACCTAGAGGTAGCAAACTGTTTCTGCAGGATATATGTAGATGAGTTGGCAATATGGGGTCACACTGTGCAAGGGATAGTGTGTACTGTAGGTGATTGTGTCTGTGCTGCTTCTGCTACATGGTACTGGTCTTAGCAGACATATTCAGACATGTGCACTGTTATACACTGTGATGTTTTATGTCTTCAAGTACTGTCAGGTGGACATTTTTGCTCACAGTGATGTCCTGGGGAACACAGGGTGAATGCAGCTGTGTCCAGTATTGTGGTCAAATGCCTACATATTCATGGAAAGTTATGGCATTCTTGAGGGGGAGCTGCAGACATTTGCTGCTGGGTCTGTGTATCCAGTTCAGCACCTTGGTACAGTGCTGGCAGAGGATCCCATACATGTACATCCATTGACATGACAGTATGGCCTTATCTTGCTGTGGCAATACCTCACAGCTGTACAGATTCACACAGCTTACCCAGAGGCAAGGGTTATACATCAGGACATTACCCCTCTTGTGGTGTACAGGCAGGTTTGTAGCCACTCATTTTTGCGTTTGCAGCCAGGGATAGTATATGGACATGGCTGTGTGTCGGACCTTGCACATTCCGTGCTGCCCATGCTCCCACCCACCACCCTCTATTATTCTGTCCTCTTCTGTACATTATGCATAGATTCTCTAATACTTTCCCTATAGTTATCACCTCATCACAGTTGTGTTTTGGTGTTGGTCCACAGTTCATGCAGTGGGACATGGTGTACATGTTACTGTGATTTGTCCACATGGCCTTGCATGTGGCTTTTGTGGAGTGTGTTATGTTGTTATTTGGGTGTCCATGACATAACATAAATTGGCAGTACGGGTGAGACACAGGCCTTTTGTAGAGGCATGTGGGCTATTTGGTGGTGATGCAGGCCAGCTGTAGCAGGCCGTTGCATTCTGTCAATCCTATAGTGCCAGACTGCCATACAGTATATTCCCCTGGGGTGACAGGGTAGGTGTGCTAGGTGTTCATGGCAATACTTTCTATCAGTATTGATCAGGTGATGTGGATGCTGGCAGGGTGCTATGTACAGCTAGGGTCACACCTGCATGGGACACATGCACTGCACACTACATTCTTTCACTATTGCCATACACAGGTGGGGGTCATATTGTATCCATTCCCAATGTCAGGGATACTACCAGATAGGTACCTGTGGGTGGTGTTTGGGTGAGCTGGGTGCATGTGTGCTATGGACACTACTTGCATCTGTCTCACAGATATGCATAGGGCATTCCAGTTATGATGGCTTGTGTAGGGACATCAGCCATTTCCCAATAAATCAGTCCTATCACCTTTGTGACCTGCAAGTGTTCAGCCAGACGACATTGGTATTCATTACTACAAGCCCAGATAATGTGATGCATACCTGTATGTACAAGTCCAAGGGTGTGTCCATTTCACTGTTACACATTATATACTGTATGTATGGGGCACTTTTCCCTGTGTACTGCTTGTATATCTAGCCCAACAGTCATGCCATGTCCATCTTTCAGATGGTGACACATATTACCACCATACATTTACAATGGCTTACTGCTAGCATGTGTTATACTGGGGGGAATTGTCTTTGGCACTGCAGTTGTGAGGACTTGGCCCTGTCATCGGAAGTAGTGAGCAATGGCCACCAGGTCAAACCTCAATATGCATACATACTGACCACTCTCACACAATATGAAACACACACCAACCGAACACATGCATACCTGCATATTGTACAAATGTTACAATCTATCCTGTTACCATGGCCACCTCAGGTCACCTGTGCTCCACTGGTATTATACCTACACATACATGTTACTACATGTCTACATCGGATTGGAGGGGGGCACCCCTTACTGTTACTACATTTCTACATAGGATTTGGAGAGCACACCTGACTGTTACAACGTGTGTGCATCGGATTGGGGGGCACACCAAACTGTTACTACATGTCTAAATAGGAATGGGGGACACACCTGACTGTTACTACATTTCTACATAGGATGGGGGGCACACCTGACTGTTTCTACATTTCCACACAGGATTGGGGAGGCACACCTGACTGTTACAACATGCGTACATCAGAATGGGGGACACACCAGACTGTTACTACATTTCTACGTAGGATTGGGGGGCACACCTGACTGTTTCTACATTTCTACATAGGACTGGTGGGGGAACAACTGACACTTGTACACATTTGATATGACTGTACTGGTATGTCAGGTACTCCATTTCATCCGGTATTCTAATCTATCATGCTGATTAGAGGCATATCAGTGTACTACAGCTCTTAGGTTTGATTGACCTACATATCAGTTTCTGACTTTCTACCCTTCATAACTAACATACCACTGCCTGACCTGCTGTAGTCTGTCTGTGTAGGCCTGGGGGGGCTTACCCATAGCCATCATTCAGAGGCCTTAGCACAGCCTTTGTTTGTGTTTGTATACACCTGTCCTGCTGGCTGAGACTGTTGTTGGGTATGTGAACCTCCCTGACTGGCATGTCTGAGTCATATGGACACACATTTGGCCTAGCACATTTCCGGCAGTGGGTTTTGCTGCCATGTGTAGTACTGGCTGCTATGGTGACACCAGTATTTGTTACAGATCTCACGGTGCCACTATAGGTGTCTACTATCTGCTGGCATCCCATTCAGTCACACAATTCCCTTGCATGCTCACATCCATACCATACTACTCCATTCGGCAGTTGGTAAGGAGAGTGACTTACCTTGTGGATGTGCCAGTATTAAGGATGGTGCTGGAGGGCTGCCTATGTCAGATGCACATAGTACACTCCCTATACATGGTTGAGCACAGTTAGTGTCATGTTTGGCATCCCTTTTACTGTATGTGTGAGTCAGAGAGTGGTGTCATTCCCTGGGTCCCTCCTGTGTCAGTGCATGTGCTATGCATTGCCTCTTTGCCAAGGCCAGGGCATACTGGGCACGCCTCCTTCTGCCTACTGGGGCAGGCTCAGTTTGTTCCTCCTCCGAGTCACTCTGTGCCTGTGCAGGCCTTGGCAATGGTAGGAGGCTGTGTGGTCCTGCCCCATGCTGTCCCTGCTGCAGCTGTTTTCACAGAATCATATTGTGTAGCATGGCACATACAATGACAATTTGAGTACATGTAGTTAGGGAGTATTGCAAGGCTCCACTAGATGTGTCCAGGCACCAGAACCATGACTTGAGCATCCCAAACACATGCTCTATTACAACTCTGGTCTGTGCGTGTGCCTCATTATGGAGTTTTTGTTCGGGTGTGTGTGCATTTCTTATGGGTGTCATCAGCCATGGCTCCAGTGTGTAACCAGCACCCCCCACTAGGTGACCGTAAGGAATGTCCCCACTGGCAAGTCTCTGGTACAGCTACATCAGATGCCAGATGTGGGAATTTTGATTGCTTTCAGGGCAGCCAGCACACACATTCATTATAATGCCCTGGGCATTGCACACGACCTGGCAGTTGATGGAGGGGAAGCCCTTGTGGTTGATGTACACCCTACACCACTCACCAGATGGTACTTTGATGCATATGTGCATGCAATCTATAGCATCCACTACCTCAGGGTATTCTGCTATTTGGTGGAAGAGATGCATATTGCTGGCCAACATCTCACAGGTGTTGGGGAAATATACTTGCTCACTGGCATGTGCTGTCATGGCATCCAGAAACTGTTGGAGTACCCTGGATGCTGATGCCTGTGAGATCCCCATTTTATTTCCAGTTGGCCTTTGGAAGGTACCTGTAGCTAGTATTCTCAGGCCTCACATACCTTGGTATCCACTGGGATGGGTTCCCTTCTGTTAGTTCTGTGTGTGAGGCATGGCAGGCACAGCTTAACAATTTGGTGTAGGAGGTCCCTGTCCACCTTATAGCATTCCATTATCTCCAGCTCATGTAGCCCCTGGTAAGTTACCCTAGGTCTGTACACTCTCCTCCATCTCCTCACTGTGGGTTGGTCAACAGCATTCTCATCCTCACCACCCTCAGTCTCTTCCACATGTTGAGGTATGATAGTTATTGCAGCCCCTATCATTTTGTTGTTTTTGTTTGTTAAAATTACTCCGCTTGTATACACCGGTGGTGTAGAGTATGTGAAAAAAAACAGAGGAAAAGGTGTTTGCATAGTTTATAGTAGTGTTCTTGGCTGGGCTGGTCTGCTGCCTGTGTAATTGGCTGATTCTGATACATTTCACTTGCCAGCTATGCTACTTCTCATATCTTACCTTCCTACTGCTGTTTCCCATTCCCATTGCCTTCTTGTTTAAGCCCGGGGGCACGCCACGCAAACACAGTGCTCAAATGTACACAGAGTTGCTATTTCCTGCTTTATTATTTTTTTCCTTTAAAACTCGGTGCTCAGCTCACACACCCGCTTAGGCAATGTAAAGAGTGCTAGGTAGCCTCAGACACACCCCCTTGCTTAGCTTTGCTAAGCTAAGGGAAAACCCAAGCCACAGGGCTCCAATCCGCTTACAGTATGCCTGACACACACCCCCAATGATGTCAGCTAACTCCTAGGCTTGCACCAAGCTATTCCTGCTCTTACACTGTTGGGTGCTGATTAGCATGCAGGGGAAATCTGGGATTCAGTATCATTCCCCTCATTTGCATAGAATTGCCCGCTGATGCATATCTACAGGTCCCACACTGAGCCTCCCCCCTTAGCAGCCACTACTCACTGACCATGTTGTCTTCTGCCTGCCATTGAGTATAATGGCAAAATAGTGATTTTGGTTAGAATGCTTATTTTAGGCTTTTTATTTTATTTTTCACTCGATCCCATTTGCACGCTGCTGCCCTATGCTTAAACAGCTGAGATTGGCTAAAAAAAAAGTAAAGGTTAATTTTTTTTATTTTTGCAACTGTTTTCCATGCCAATGGCCATATATTTGACCATTGGCATGCTTTCTAAATAATATCCACCCTTTATTTGGAGCTGTCATGGCTCCGTTTTGTAGTTTGCAGAAATGTACTTGGTTACTAACCAAGTACATTTCTACAGGTTACACTAGTCCTGCACGGCCGGTTTCCAGCTTCCTGGATTGCAAATTCACCTCGTTTGCATGGGTTTCACCTACAAATGGAGTCATTTGCATACAGGAGCTGAGTCCGTGCAGGACTAGTGCAGGAGCACTCGTGCACGTCCCTACAGCATATTCCTGGATCACACGGCAGACATATTGCCTGCTGGAGCTCCTGCACTAGTCCTGCACACCATGCAGGGCTTGCTGAATCCTGGGGGTTGTTTTAATCTGAATCGTGAAATCTATTTTTTGATGACATTTTACTGTTGTACCTTGATTTGTTTTTCAGAGAACACATCCTATATTATTTTGTCCTCAAATCTACTAGCCCACTTGATCCACCAAATGGCTCCTCCATCTTTCCCAACTGACCCCTGTTTTCCTTCTTCTGAGGAAAGAGACCTGCTCACATGAGCTGCACATCATCCTGTGTCATAGAAGGATATCCTGGTCTCCTCTCCAAGAAAAGTGAGAGGATTATTACCAATTTGTTCCATGACCCAGGGTGGGGGTGCTCAACAATGCCATCTACATCAGAGTAAAGTCTAGGTCTGCTCGCTCCCCTGCTGAGGTTATAGCTCTAATATACATTAGAGAGTAGGCATACATTATAGCAGCACCCTGATTGTAGAAGGAATGCTCTCCAGCAGGGTATTAATATAGAAGTAATGCCCGCTGAAAAACAAGTCCGCTGCTTCATGGCAGCATACCAAGCTGCCATGTAGCTCAGACAGGAAAGACATAATGGCCTCCATTATTTTATGCTCACTAAGCAGCAGTTCTGCTGTTTAGTGATTGTAAAATGTAAAAAAAAAAAAAGTAAATTAAAAAAAAGTGTGTTTATGTGTTTATGTCTGTGTATGTAAGCGTATGCCTGCATATGAGGAGTGAAAGCAAGATCAATTGAGCTGTTATTTTACTCTCGTTAAGCAGTGCTTTTGCTGTTTAGCAAGTGTAAAAACACAAAATATGCAGAAAAAAGTGTATATGTGTGTATGGATGAGTGTGTTTATGTTTCTATCTGTGTATGTGAGCGAATGCATGCATGAAAGCAGGAGACACTGTTTGTCTATATGTATGTGTGTGAAAGCAGAAGAGACTATGTGTGTATGAGAGAGATATATAGAGAGAAAGTGAACAGTGAGATCAATCGAACCATTATTTTAAACTCACTAAGCAGAGCTTTTGTTGTTTAATGAGTGCAAAGTTAAAAAAAAGAAAATGAAAATAAAAAGTGTGTGTGTGTGTGTGTGTGTGTGTGTGTGTGTGTGTGTGTGTGTGTGTGTGTGTGTGTGAGAGAGAGAGAGAGAGTGAAGAGTAAGAGTGATCCTTGGCAACAGCAGCAGCAGATGTTAAGAGGTCTGCATACCTCTCTCGACCTCTTATCACAACATCTGTTTTTATATATTTTTGATGTAAAATGCTTCCTCCAACACCATTAACATGTGCTACAGCAAGTTTAAAACATTAGGTGGAGGAACTATTTTACATCAAAAATATAAATAAAAAAATAATATAGTACATAAAAAAGTAAGTAAGACATAGCAATTTTACAGAGAGCCCATTCTCTAAGTGCAATAATGTTAATGCATATTAATGCCCTTCCAGTGGTGTATGTTAATTACACATTAACACACACCCTGTCAGACATTATTGTTTGCATAGTTCCCCAGTATATGCTCATTAGGCTACTGCTTTCATTAAAGATGAAAGTCAGGTAGCAGGGATCGTGCCACTCAGAAGGTCTTGCAGATCACCTACCTAACTGTACCCTGTAATGGCATTCTGATCATCATTCATTAATGCACATGATGTCTCCTGGAAAGTAGCTCACTGCTTAGAGCATAAATATTGCTAGGCTCATTGCTGTAGGTGACGCATGTATACTTCTGCAGATGTCACCAAAGCAACAGTTTAATGCCACCTAGTGTTGGCCACTCACTCTCATCCTTCCTGCCCAGCTGCTCTAGACCCTGTGCTGCCATTTAACTACAGGTCACTGGTGCTCTAGTAATGACTTTATCCCTCTCTGTTATATGACCAGGCAAGAAAAATAATACATTATTATTGTAAACCTTATTGAACAAATATCATTAGAGCACAAACTGCCTGTTCCTCTGTCAGCTGATACGCTTGCCATGCAGGACATATATTGGAAACAAGCAAATACAAATTACATTCAAAATAGAATTCAGCTATTGTTGATTCAAGAGTTTCAACACTTTTCCATTTTACTACTGGCCATTGTAGATTGTAGAATATGTGGACTAATCTTAGGTGTGTATAGCTATGAAAGGCATTTGACTTCAAGACAACATTGTTTTAAACTCTGAGTGCTGATGTGGGCAATGAATCCCTATGTAAAGTGAAAACTGAATATCAAAAATCATTTATCTATTTTTTTCTTTAGTTGATGTTTATTTCATGATTCTATTTAATTTGTTAATCAAGTAGGGAAACTTGTCCTGAGATTTTTGTCAGCCTTAACTTGTCTCAAAATGCACATCAGTAGAAAGCAAAAAAAAAGGAGATCTTCTAATATCCTGAGGTTAAGAGAGCATCATCATAATTTGCAGAATGTGAAAATGCATCACACAGATTCCCAAACTGGATGCTGTCCTGCAAATCTGCAAATTACTGTTTGATACCTTGCCCAAGAAAATCACAAATGGGAAGGGAGATATTATGCATCATTAACAGAGTCCTATGCCCACCTTCGATGTATCTGAGTTAATACTGATAGTGTGGGCATGACTCTCACTCCTTAAACAAAATGCCTGAACATCATATGACAGCTATTCTGGGTCTCCATACTTTTATAGCACTTCTCACAAAACATTCTGGTGAACATAGTCTTGAAATGTAGGCATTAACAGTGAACCCCCATTATTTCACCAGTATCTGTGCCATTATATCACCAATATCTGTGCCAGGACAAAGACATCATCCACACTACATGGCTAGAATGAAATCTGCACTGTTCTTTCTGAATCACAAGTTCAGCTACTGGATGAAATTTCCTTTCCAGTCCCTGATTTATGGTTTCTCAGGAAAGCTGGCATGTGTGAGACCCCAATAATAGAAACACACACTCTTATATTTCTTATTTTGAAAATGAGGACTATGATATCAGTTTGTCAATCCAAAAATACTGTAACAGACTTCCACAAAATATAGAGAAGTTGTGTTAAGCAACACTCAGCATCTGCCACCTTCAACATTTCTGGATGGATTGTATCCACTTCTGCTGCCTTTTTACAGCTGAATTATTTTATTACTCCAGTGACTTCATATACCAAAATGGATCCAGTTCTATCATCCATGACTGGCAGTGCTTCCTCAGAGAAGGGCATGTCTTCTGAATTCAGGAGTTCCTCAAGGTGTTTCCACCTCTCAACAACATCTCTACCACTTAAGGGCAGACTTTCTCCACCCTTGCTGGGAATAGCCTGGGTAATATCCTACCTTTCTCATCTGACTTACTGGATGATTTGCCTGAGTAAACATCTCCTACACCTGGGCCTTCAATTCACTGACTAACAATATTCTGCCTTCCTGTTTTTACCTATCAGTCAAATCCAGTCCCCATACCTCCAATTAACATTACACAGAAAGTTTCTTTCTTTAATCTGACAACTTTCCTTGTCACTGAAGTTAACAGTGGGTTTTTGCACTGTTGCCATGATAAGCAATGGCCATCTTTTCTCCACAGCTCTTTGATTTAGTCTTAACTAATCATAGTTCATTGAGACTTCACATCCATGACTTGCCCAATAACATGAGACAAACTTTTATGGATGTTGAAGTTGAACTCATCCCAGACATAATTGAGTCCAACGTTCCTACAATACACTCACTATATGTTTTGGTCTCAGAGATTATTCCAGCTGCTACTCCAGCTAACTGACTTATCTTACCATCAAACAGATATCACCACCTATGCTGACATGAGTGCCCAGGACATATGGTCTTAGGTCTAGTGACATATCTATATACATTTTGCACAAGGTGCTCTGAAGCCATGTGTTCAAATATAAAAAGGTGGGGTATGTTCTCTAGATTGCACATTGCATGCTAAAGCCACAATTATTGGGGTATTTTACAATTTAAATAATAGAACTTATCAGGATACATGAAATATACTTTGGGATCAAAAATGAATAGGAGAGTTGTACATCAAGCTTAATGGAATAAATAAATGGACAGACAACTCTTCTTATACAAATTCATTAGTGAAAATGGTTTCCTGGGTGCTTATGTGGGAAAGACTATTCTTTAAAGTGTAGGATCTATGGGCATGTTTAAGCACCAGGGCAGCACCAGGGCATTTACCTCAGTATCCAGGACTGATCATGTCTTAAGATGCATGACCTGAACAATATTCCACGTATGGAAATAACATGTCTTAGGACAGATGATACCTAGTCTGTCTGAGTCAATCTGTCAACAATAATAACACCCATATCACAGATGTGAAACACAAACTCCAGTGCATTACTCTCATATGCAATTAGGGATTAAAGCAATGAAAGATATGAAATGACATTACACAGAACCACATCTCAGTCTGTGACAGTTTAAGGCTTAAGGAAATTCTGCTTCGAATAATAGGTAATGGAATCCAGAAATCCCCAAAAGCAGGACGTTGTGTACTTGATCCAGAGAAAAGGAGAAGTGAAGCTGTGTATCATCAGCATATGACTGGCAGTAAGTACTTCTCCCCTTAATGACCTCTCGTAGAGACTGCATGGATACTATAAACATCAAAGGAGACAAGATACTGCATTTATGTACTGTTTTATACTGTTTTAACATTACTTAACTGTAACTGCTTTTTCATACTGAGAGTTGTATTTTCTGTTTGTGAGTGCTCTATCCGAGCTTTTCTATGCATTTTTGTCTGTTTACAGTTAAACGCATTCTCGAGTCTGCTCTTTGGTCTGTTTAAAACTTTCATTTAGTGGCTACAGCTAGGAACTGTAATAGTGTGCATTACTGTAATTGCATTTTTTATTTAAATTACTAAACTGTAAACTGCTTTTTCATACTGAGGCTTGTATTTTCTCTTTGTGGATGTTCTTTCTATGCTTTTAAAGTGAGGTTTCTGTGTTCTGCTCAGGTGGCATAATCTTGATAGAGGCCTGTTGTCTAGGCTGGTAGTTTTGTTTGAGTTTCCTGTGTTTCTGGCAGCCATTTTCTGCTGATTGTCTTCATTATTATTGAAAGTAACAAGGCCTCCTGACCTTCTGTAGTACAAGTGATTGGGTAATAGCAGAGGCTGAGTAGTAATCTGATCTTCCAACTCTTCCAGTCTTACTGCTATATAAACCCTGTGTCTTATAAAGGTTCTGCTTGTATTGTCAGGCTCTGGATTGCATTGCATAAGTGGAAATTCCTTAATATTCCAAGAGCAGGATAAGTTATTTCTTACACTTATTTCACTGAATTGCACTTCTGAAATGCTTATAATTGTGCTATACAGTTGCTCGCCTACATTTTGCACTGTTATAAAGCTTTTTTTATTGTTTCACTGCATTCATGTACTGTTTTATACTGTTTTAAGATTACTTAACTGTAAACTGCTTTTTCATACTGAGAGTTGTATTTTCTGTTTGTGAGTGCTCTAGCTGAGCTTTTTCTGTGCATTGTTGTCTGTTTACAGTTAAAAGCATTCTTGAGTCTGCTCCTTGATCTGTTTAAAACTTTAATTTAGTGGCTACGGCTAGGAACTGTAATAGTGTGCATTACTATAATTGTATTTTTTATTTAAATTACTAAATTGTAAACTGCTTTTTCATACCGAAGCTTGTATTTTCTCTTTGTGGGTGTTCTTTCTATGCTTTTAAAGTGAGGGTTCTGTGTTCTGCTCAGGTGGCATAATCTTGATAGAGGCCTGTTGTCTAGGCTGGTAGTTTTGTTTGAGTTTCCTGTGTTTCTGGCAGCCATTTTCTGCTGATTGCCTTCATTATTATTGAGAGTAACAAGGCCTCCTGACCTTCTGTAGTACAAGTGATTGGGTAAAAGCAGGGGCTGAGTAGTAATCTGATCATCCACCTCTTCCAGTCTTACTGCTATATAAACCCTGTGTCTTATAAAGGTTCTGCTTGTATTGTCAGGCTCTGGATTGCATTGTAAAAGTGGAAATTCCTTAAGATTCCAAGAGCAGGATAAGTTATTTCTTACACTTATTTCACTGAACTGCACTTCTGAAATGCTTATAATTGTGCTATACAGTTGATCTCCTACATTTTGCACTGTTATAAAGCTTTTTTATTGTTTCACTGCATTTATGTACTGTTTTATACTGTTTTAACATTACTTAACTGTAAAATGCTTTTTCATACTGAGGCTTGTATTTTCTCTTTGTGGGTGTTCTTTCTATGCTTTTAAAGTGAGGTTTCTGTGTTCTGCTCAGGTGGCATAATCTTGATAGAGGTATGTTGTCTAGGCTGGTAGTTTTGTTTGAGTTTCCTGTGTTTCTGGCAGCCATTTTCTCCTGATTGTCTTCATTATTATTGAGAGTAGCAAGGCCTCCTGTCCTTCTGTAGTATGAGTGATTGGGTAATAGCAGGGGCTGAGTAGTAATCTGATCTTCCAACTCTTCCAGTCTTATTGCTATATAAGCCCTGTGTCTTATAAAGGTTCTACTTGTATTGTCAGGCTCTGGATTGCATTGCATAAGTGGAAATTCCTTAAGATTCCAAGAGCAGGATAAGTTATTTCTTACACTTATTTCACTGAACTGCACTTCTGAAATGCTTATAATTGTTCTATACAGTTGATCTCCTACATTTTGCACTGTTATAAAGCTTTTTATATTGTTTCACTGCATTTATGTACTGTTTTATACTGTTTTAACATTACTTAACTGTAAACTGCTTTTTCATACTGAGAGTTGTATTTTCTGTTTGTGAGTGCTCTATCTGAGCTTTTCTGTGCATTTTTGTCTGTTTACAGTTAAAAGCATTCTCGAGTCTGCTCCTTGATCTGTTTAAAACTTTCATTTTGTGGCTACAGCTAGGAACTGTAATTTTTCCCATCCACCCTCCCTACTGTTGTGTGTTGTTATACTTGGTGGCTTTGCAGTTGCCCGCCCATACTGTATATTTGATCTGTGACACTCCTCCCAGTCTAGTGTCATTAGTTCACTCAATCTAATAGATTTGTGAAGGCCAACCCACTTAAATTCTTAACGTTGAATTAACTTCTGTTCCAGCTTTCTCCATTTCCACTTTACTGGAAAAAAAAATTCTAAGCTTGCTTCCCCCCTTTTCTGTGGCAGGTCAGATATGGATTTGCTGTTTCCAGGGCTGTTTGTGAGCTCCTAAGCCCCCCCTCACTTAACTGGGGTTAAACTATTCCTGGCGCCATAAAGTCTGTTCTTCAAAATTTCCCTTGCAACCAGACAGCTTTTTAGTTTTAGCACTCATCTGTTTCTTTGATCTCAGCACTTGTTCAGAACTCATTGTAAGCACTAAATAAGTTACAAATTACTACAGCACTCAACTTTCCTCACTTGTCTAGAGGAAAACAGTTTTTAGTACTTAATAAATAAGCACCTATTCAGGCATGTCTAAAGGTCAGCTCCCTGTGTTTTCTCCTGTCTACCTGATGAATCCGGGCATCTTGGGACAATGCAGCAATTGCCTCATGTACACAGACAACCCTCTCCTCCTACCACCCAACATTACAACATGTGAGAGATGCACTTATATAGCTAAACTGGAAGCAAAGCTCTCTTCATCAAAGACTGGCCTTGACAGTCAAGAGGAGAAGGTAAACACTTGCATTGCACCACACTCATCACATAGTCCCTCAAAACCTACAACACCAAAACACACACACAGAAGCACAAAACACGCACCTACATTTGCGGAGGCTCGCAGTACAAATCTGCCCAAACAACAGAGACCTCCAAAGCAGAAATGCAAGCAACCTCCACCCCCCAACACACCCCAAATGACACATAGCCCACATACTCAGTGTGCCACTCAGCTACAGCCCATAAGGCATAATTTACCCAACACTCTAGTCATAGGTGACTCTATAGTCAGGCATACTGATGTTCCACTCACCAGGCTAAACAAGGAAAAAGTTGCTGTCAGCTGCCTGTCAGGTGCCAGGATCCACCACATAACACATGCACTCAGGTCACTCCACAACAAGTACAGATATGTAACATGTTGGTGTGAATGACCTGAGACATACCTCCCTGGTCTACATGAAAAGAGACATGGAGGAGCTCTCCGATCTTGTAGACCAGGCCGGTATGACCCTAGCCCTGAGTAGCATCCTGCCATCACCCAGAATGACACCACAGTACAAGGACAAAATGATTGACTTTAACAATTGGCTAAGCTGCTGGTGTCATTGTAAGAGAATCCAGTATCTGTCTGCCTGGGATGACATGATCAACAGACCATGCTGCTTTGCCAGAGATGACCTGCACCTGTCACCCTTGGGATTCCAGATACTGGCAAAGGCTCTTGCCACCCCTATAGTACCTTTTTTAGGCAAGGTTCAAATGACAAATTCACCACCATAACAGGTACAAGCAAGCAAAATTTGAGGGCAATGCTACTCAATGCTAGAAGTCTAAACCTCAAAATGCACTCACTCGAGGCACTCTTTAAAATGGAGAACATTGACATCTGTGCAGTGACAGAGACCTGGTTCAAAGCTCCAGAGAGCACCCCTGCATTACCAGGCTATTATTCATACCACACCTTTCGGCCACCAAACCTGGACCGAAACACTAAAGGTGGAGGTATGTCCATATTCATTAAGGATATCCACATTTCCAAGCTAGTTGCTCAGCATAATGCATTCAAGATTATCCAAGTTCAACTAACTCTGGGCAAAACCACAATCCAGATTGTAGCTTGCTACAGACCCCCCCCACCATGTCCCAGGATTCCCACTCCTCTTTTCTTGATACACTGGAAAATGTTAAGGTACAACCCAATGCTCTACTAATGGGTGATTTCAACTACCCTACTATTAACTGGGAAAACTTCTCATGTACCAACTCTTTTGCTCAACATTTTCTGGAAATCATCAATTCTAACACATTGGATCAATTTATCCACATCCCCACCAGGGGCAGCAATATCCTAGACCTGGTCATCACCAACATGGGTGACCAGTGTTCCACACCAGAGGTCAACTCCTCGTTGGTCAGATCCGACCACAAGCTAATCACCCTAGACAGCCACATCCCACTCCCACCTCTCATTAGGAAAACAACCGTAAAAATTTTCTCCAAAGCCAACTTCACGCTTCTTAAGACAAAACTTCAAGGCACCCATGCAGATGGACAATAGAGGTACGACTGCTGAATCCTGCACAAATGCACTTTATAAGCACTTACATGAGTGCATGGATCATGCTATCCCTAACAGAACCCAAGATGCTAGCCTCCAAAAAAGGAAGCCAATCTGGTGGTCTTCTGCCATAAACAGACTCTGCAACAGAAGAAAGAAACTATTGCAAAAAAGAGTAAAATCCCACGATTGGAGGAACTCCCTGGTCCGCCTCAGTAAGAAGCTGAGATCCCTCATTAAATCCTCCAAAGCTAGTTATGAAAAGAAAATTGCTACTGATTCTAAAGACAACCACAAAGCATTCTATAGCTATGTCAAAAATCTCAATGGCAACACTCAGATCTGCTCTGAGGTACAGCACAATGACACTAAATATACAGAACCAACTGATATTGCCAACATCCTGGCAGATAGGTTCAGTGCTAACTTCCCCCCCCCCTCTCACCCCCTAAAGGGCCCATCTTTATACTGGAAGAATGCAAAGTTCATGTAATTTCGGCTGCACAGGTAAAAACCTCCCTCTCCAAAGCCAAGAACACAGCATCCATGGGACCTGACAACATCCTAGCCTGCCTTCTACATGAACTACAGAAAGAACTGGCACCCCACCTAAGTACCATGTTCAATCATAGCCTCACCTCAGGTTTTGTGCCCATTGAATGGCGCACCATGACAGTTATTCCACTCCACAAAGGGGGGGCCACAACAGACCCCGGGAACTACAGCCACATTAGCCTGATGAGCCTCATCTGCAAGGCCATGGAACGTATCATCATGGAACTCATAAACAAAAACATTGGAGATCTCTAAACTCTGGATCCCACACAGTTTGGGTTTGTAAAAGGCAGATCCTGTCTCCTAAACCTGATAGACTTCTTTGAACTTATCACCAAAGCCATAGTTGAGGTAAGGTGGTTCACACAGCCTATCTAGATCTCGACAAGGCATTTGACACCATCCCCCACGCTGGAATTATAGATAAACTCACTAAACTAGGTATACATCCCTATGTCACAAGATAGGTTGCCAACTGGCTTACTGACAGAACCCACACTGTGAAAGTGGCAGACACAGGGTTCAGTCCTAGGTCCTCTCCTGTTTGGTATCTACTTCTCTGAAGTACAGGCTAACAGAGAAGGTCTTTGGATGACTGCAAACTAGGAGCCATAATCAAAACTCCTAACGATGTAGACATCCGACAAAAGGGCCTCACTGAGACAGATGCCTGATGTCAAAGACATCGTCTCAAGCTCAATGCCAAAAAGTGCATTGTCATCCCCTTTGGTAAAAACTCTGTACCCATGAATTACCACATAGGTGGTAGTCTACTTAACACCGAAAGTGTGATAAGAGACCTTAGGACACAGGTGGACAGTAGTCTCTCCTTTGATAATCACATCACCACAGTGGTCAGGAAATCCTTCTACATGGCACACCTCATCACAAAAGGTTTCTCATCCAGAAAAAAGTGGTCATTGTTCCCCTCTACTCATCACTCATTAGACCCATTATAGAGTACAATGCCCCTTTTGGTATGTACCTCACAAGACATCTACAACAATGGGAAAGGCCACAAAAATACCTCACAAAGAGGATTACTGGCCTCAAACAGATGCCTTATGCAGACCGTCTCAAAAAACTCCAGCTTTACTCCGTCGCATATCGCCTACTCAGAGGCGATCTCTGCCTAACATACAAAGCTATGTCAAACCCAGAGCTGTTGGACATGCTCCACTTAAAGAAATCCCAATCCCTCTGAGCTACACACTCTAGGGACCTAAATCTTGTCACCACAATAAACAGAACATGCTGGAGGGATAGATTCCTGTCCCAGAGACTTCCCATACTCTGGAACAGACTACTTATCTATGTCAAACAGAGCTCCTCATTAGCACTCTTCAATAAAAATCTTGATGATTGGATGGGTAATAGGAAATTCACCCCGGGGATCACTTCTGTGGTTCTGCTTGACAGGGGCACAGGAAAATAATTTTCTTGGGTGGCAAAAGCCAGGGTACCTTTTCGGCTAGGCTTGTATAGGCCCAGGGCCAATAGCCTAGTACCTACCTATGAACCTATACAGCCCATTCTTGCTCTTCCTGCCTGACACTTGATCTCCAGAGGGCACTGGAGTGGTTTTCTGCTGAGTGTAAGTTGCTGGAAAGATAATCTTGGAAATAAGTTTATTGCTTTCTTTAGATGGGAAGACGGAGAAGGAGACACTACCTGTGATGTAGGAGTTTAAGCATCTTCAGGTCCTGTTCACAAAACAGGATAGAAGAATCAGGGATGGACCACTGAACTGGTGGAGTGGTGGCCACTGAACTGGTGGAGTGATGGTAGTACTGCAGATGTTGTACTAGACTGTGGTGGGAATATAAGACCTGAATCGTCAGATAAAGCTCTCAGTTTACTCATCAGGCTCTGCCTTTTGCTTGTAGCTTAAAAGATATCACATATGAAGGTAGACAAAATGAGGATCATTGAAGGGTAGATGGGCACACTCTTCATAACAGAGTGAAGTATTTGGCAATCTAGAAGGATCTCAGAATGCAGACAGTGTTCCTTTATGTTGACAAAAGTCAGCTGAGGTGCTTTGGGCACTTTGTAAGAATGCCTCCAGCCACTTCCTACAGAGGTACAACTGAGGAACATGAGGCACAACCTACTAAAAAGAATGCTAGAATAGACCCAGGACATACTGGGAGGATTACATTTCTTAGTTGGTCTAGAACACTTCAGGTTAATCTAGAGACAGTTGCTGGAGATAGGGAGATCTGGTTTGTCCTGCTCAGGTTACTATGTCCATGTTCTTCACTCAAGATGAGTTGATTGGAAAATGGTGATGATGATTGTGACAAAGGGGAATACTGTCAGCATAGCTATCTGGAATTTTGTAAATAGTTACATGTTATTTGTGAATATTAACATGATTTATAGAAAATGCTTGTGTTACAGCTGTATTAGAACTGTATGTCATGTTTATATCTGGTTTGTACAGATGTGTGTTAAAAAGGTATATTATAAAGTGCTTGTGCTTAATATGTAACCACATTGTGTCCTACTGGAAAAGAACAGAAATGTACATGCACTATTGTAACTGTTTAAATGTATACATTTTAACAGTGGAAACTGGAATACAGGAGGTTAACTTCAGAAAAAATTACTTTATGGCTACGCCATAAAAGGTGGTATCTTTCAGTTTCAATGCAGCAAGGAGACACAATGTCTAAACTAGGGAGCTTTCTGTATTGTCTGTAGAGCAAAATAATTGCTAGTCTTGAAATGTGGAGGAATGTAATTGTTTTATGACTTCCTGCATCTGCCAAATATCTGAGGTCTATGTATTTTCACAGGTAAATGCTAAATACTGCCAGATTACAACAGTGAGAGTTTCATCTAGGATAGAGTCAGATGACAAGAAATTATGTCATTCTGCAAGCTAACACAGCAGTAATAGTTGAGATATTAATTTGAGAAGTCTTTAGAGAGACAGGGCATTCCGTATTCTGTCTTGGACCTGACAAGAACCATTCATCACATCTGCCTTGCTCTGAAAAAGTAAGTTCCTAGGGAACAGTATAACTCTCTTAGATACAGGCAGGAATATAGTAAACCTTAGTTTAGATGTTTTTCTTTATTTATTTGAGACTGTACTGCAATGTTATTTTAAATATTTCCTGTGGTTTTGAACTATAATGCCACTGTGAATATATACTGAGTATTTCCTTGTTCTTTTATTTATTATTAAATATATTTAAACCTTTCATTGTGGCTGATCTGTCTAGAGATCTTTAAGTTTTGAGAGTACTTGCATATTTATTTGGTGGTGCTGTGTGGGCCACTCCTAATAGCCTTGCTCTTGGTCAAACTACCATTTGTATTAATGTTAACATTACATGAGCATAGCAAGACTAGACACCTTTTGTTAAAGGCCTTAAAATAGCTGATAAGGAGTTGGATGGTGGCAGTGATAACTACCTTATAGTCTGGGCAAAAGGGGGCATAGCTAGTAAACCTGTGCCAGCCTTTCCCAGGTGTGTGTGTGTGTGTGTGTGTGTGTGTGTGTGTGTGTGTGTGTGTGTGTGTGTGTGTGTGTGTGTGTGTGTGTGTGTGTGTGTGTGTAAATCAGACCTTAAAGAGTGTGTGCGTCAGCTAATTGGGCAGGGACACGAAGCACTGGTTGGACAGAGAGGGTGCTGGAAGTCCTGGCTTGGCCACTCAGCTGAGATCTCAACTCTATAGTTGTGTCAGTGGGAGGTCTTATTGGGGAGCTGAAGAAAGAGGCAGAAACCAGCTTTGGACTAACTGTTGTCTCTGTGTGCTCTTAGGGGAAATTGTACTTGATGCAGAGAGCTGCATCTGGAAATACTGTGTGTGTACCTCTTATGCTTCCAGTGTACATTCCCCACTGTTGCCAGTGGTGAGGATTGAGGCTCCTTAACTACTGGTCCAGTGGTGGTCGTCACAATGATGATGATGATAATGATGATGATGATGATGATGATGGCAGCTTTGATTTTACAAGATGAAGAAAATAACATTGAGTGCTAGGTAAGAACAGAACTGTGGAAATTCCTTAAAGAAATAGTTGTGTACACATAAGTGAAAATAAAAGAGATGTCTTTTTCCACAGTTCTGTTCTTACCTAGCACTGAAAGCAGAAATATTTATTACTGAAGTAGCCTGTTTTTTCCTATACAGTAATTGCAGTCAGTTTTTGTCTTTACCTAATCCTATGAAGCTAAATAGAATTAAAAGTAGAAGAGCCTGCCTAATCTTTGCAAAATTAAGCTGTGAATTGTGCTATAATGCTAATCTTATTCGTTAACCAGGCAGTCCCATTGGACATAAAATTAACCTGTGAATAGTGGCATAATTATAATAATATTGTTAAAAAGGTAGGCACAATATTATTTGTTAATCAGTTAGGCCCAGTGGACACATAGCCCCTTTTTAAGAGCAATATCTAGTTAAGTGACTTACTCAAGGTCACATTATAGGCAAACAAGGGGGTCAAGGAAATCAAATCCTGTATTATAGGAACTATAACACATAACCATGACTGCTATACCAGCTGTCAGAATCCTAATTACTTTAAGGTATGGCAGTAAACTTACCAAACTAGACTTTTATTTAAGCTCCTGATAATGTTGGTACCTCAGGATGGTGAATGACATTTTGATTTTCCTCCAAATCTTCCTTTGAATGCTGTCTGTTGTAACTACTTTACTCTTACTCCATATAGAAAGGCAAACAAGCACAGTGAACAATATGCTAATCCTTTTTTGGATGGTCCTGGTGAGTGTTTTTATATATCAAGTGAGGTGTTTTATCTGTTTAATCAACTTCTGCTTTCACTAGCATTTATAACAACATTTTTTTAGTTGTAAGAGTAATGTGTTGCTAAATATAGACTGCAATTTAATGAACAGAGTCATTTTAATGAGCAGAGTATCTTCTCCATACAAAATATATACAGCATTTAATCTCTGAGTAAATAATTTAATATAACTTATTTCATTAAGAGATGGTGTTAAGAATAATATGTGAATTTCTGCAGGCTTCATTAATCCAAGGTACCAAGTCATTAGAGATACAAAATTGACAATATAATAAAAACATACCCCTTTTTGATTTTTAGTATAAATCATGGAGTGAGAATGGATGTGTATGTGTGGGGGTAGATCTAGTTTTAAATGGTTTCATACTAAATAGTTGTAGGTTCATATCAAGTTGTATTCCTAGAGATAAATATACATGCACTGCTAATGTATTAAAATATATTTAAAAATTAATACATGGTTGAACACATTTTATGTCTGCTTAACTTAACCATTTCAGACATGTTTTACAAAATTAAAACACAAAGCTTCACCTTCATTAGATCAATGTACAGCCACCTGAAAAAAACTCAACAAGTTAAGAAACATATTCTGTAATTCTCACTTAAATAATTATTCTGACACAAGGCTTGCCTTTTGTAGGTATTATGTGGTGGAAAAGACCCACATCCCATAAACCATCTTCAAAGTCATACATTAAGGAGGAATAGTGAAACACCCCAATGAAGTGCAGAGCAGTCTCTCCCAAACAGCGATCTTGTACCCTATAAGTCTGTATCCATTGATGTCAACCAGCTGTGAACTCCATACTGAAATGGCAAGATCCATACTTGTGAGCTCCACAAGTATGAAAACTAAAATGTGAATGCTAAAGAATTACAGTGAATTTCAAAACTCAGTTTAATGCCACTAAAGCATTTTTGTAGATGGTATTTTCCACACAGCTCCTTCTTAGACATATATAGGCCTGAGATAGTTGTATCTCAGAGCAAGGGAAATATTGCACTCTACTAGAACCTTAGACTTAATATATACCTACATATCTCTGTATATACATATCCATCAAGCTAACTAACAATAGAAGAGTCTAAAGAAAAACAGTTGTAACATGAACTCTTCTGATGAAAGTTAATAAGGCTGTGCATCTTAGAAAATAAAGTGTCCTAATAAAAATGCCTATACCATCAGTAAACGTTTAAGAAGTGCATACAGATAAAAGTAACATTCGCTAATGCATATATAAAAATATTTTTCTAAGTGACATCTGAGCATATCCAGTATATAACTGGAAAATGTAATCATACCTTATTAAGATCAGTAGTTTTTTTGTGCAGATAAGTCCAAAGTAATAGCAACCTTCTTCTGTGTTATCCACATAAACAAGTTTCCTCACTTTCAGGTTCCCTAGCTATATGGTTCCCTTTTTATAGTGTAGTTCAGGCCTGTCAGCATGGTAAATATGCAAATGAGGTGTGAAGTCATTAGAATTGCTGAATCCAAAGTTTTTGGCTTATATGTTAACATATTGCAGGCACTTACTCTGTGTTTTTATTAATAATTGCATCTGTGAATGATTAGTAGGAAAAGGAAAACACAACAGCAATTCAGACTCCATTACCTCTAGTAGGTGTGTCAGCCAGGTTAGATTTACAAATTGTAGAAGTAATTGTATTAAGGTTTTAAATGTTACTAAGCAGCACATATTTCACAGTTTCTGTTCAGCAATATCCTGCCTCCTCTACATATGTTAAAAATTGTATATTATTGCCATTTAATATTCTCACACATAGGTTCATAGGTAGGTACTAGGCTATCGGCCATAGGGCCTATATAAGCCTAGCCAAAAAGGTACCCTGGCTTTCGCCACCCAAAAAAATTATTTTCCTGTGTCCCTGTCGAGCAGAGCCACAGAAGAGATCCCTGGGGTGAATTTCCTATTTCCCATCCAATCATCAAGATTTTTCTTGAAGAGTGCTAATGAGGAGCTCTGTTTGACATAGATAGGTAGTCTGCTCCAGAGTATGGGAAGTCTCTGGGACAGGAATCTATCCCTTCAGCATATTCTGTTTATTGTGGTGACAAGTTTAGGACCCTACAGCGTGTAGTTCAGAGAGATTGGGATTTCTTTAAGTGGAGCATGTCCAACAGCTCTGGGTTTGACATAGCTTTGTATGTTGGGCAGAGATCGCCTCTGAGTAGCTGATATGCGACGGAGTAAAGCTGGAGTTTTTTGAGATGGTCTGCATAAGGTATCTGTTTGAGGCCAGTAATCCTCTTTGTGAGGTATTTCTGTGGCCTCTCCAGTTGTTGTAGATGTCTTGTGAGGTACATACCAAAAGGGGTGCTGTACTCTATAATGGGTCTAATGAGTGATGAGTGGAGGGGAACAATGACCTATTTTTTTCTGGATGAGAAACCTTTTGTGATGAGGTGTTCCATGTAGAAGGATTTCCTGACCACTGTGGTGATGTGATTATCAAAGGAGAGACTACTGTCTACCTGTGTCCCAAGGTCTCTTAATACACTTTTGGTGTTAAGTAGACTACCACCTATGTGGTAGTTCATGGGTACAGAGTTTTTACCAAACGGGATGACAATGCACTTTTTGGCATTGAACTTCAGGCCATGGCTTTGAAACCAGGCATCTGTCTCAGTGAGGCCCTTTTGTAGGATGCCCACATCGTTAGGAGTTTCGATTATGGCTCCCAGTTTGCAGTCATCTGCAAACTTCATTTGCCAAAGACCTTCTGTGTTAGCCTGTACTTCAGAGAAGTAGATACCAAACAGTAGAGGACCCAGGACTGAACCCTGTGGTACTCCACTTGATACTGGTCTGAAGTCAGATTTGGAGTCTGCTACTTTCACAGTGTGGGTTCTGTCCATGAGCCAATTGGCAACCCATCTTGTGACATAGGGATTTTACCTAGTTTAGTGAGTTTATCTATAATTCCAGAGTGGGGGATGGTATCAAAACTTTGGCGAGATCTAGATAGGCTGTGTGAACCACCTTACCCTCATCTATGGCTTTGATGACTACTTCAAAGACGTCTATCAGGTTTAGGAGACATGATCTGCCTTTTACAAACTCGAACTGGGTGGGGTCCAGAGTTTGGAGATTACCAATGTCTTTGTTTATGAGTTCCATGATGATATGTTCCATAGCCTTGCAGACCAGGCTCATCAGGCTAATGGAGCAGTAGTTCCCGGGGTCCGTTGTGGCTCCCCCTTTGTGGAGTGGGAGCTGTTAAAGATGTTAAAGACAACGATACAAAATGCCTTTCAGACTGCACGTCTCAAATTACTGCTCAGGTAAGAGAAGAATGAATACCATACAAGCAAAAGACAGAGTTGTGTTTCTGCAAACAGTCATAAATGGTTGTATGATCACTCATTGCACTACATATGAAATTAACACATGTACAAACAACTCAGACATGTACAAGTACCATATGTCTCATTAAAACTGTGAATGATTTTGGACTTGTTTGCACCCACAATGATTTTCATTCCTGCTGTAAAGCTGTTTCTGTGGAAAAGAGGGATAAGACACTCTTTCTGTGTTTTGTAGGTTCACTGATGGGAGAGTTCAAATACAGAGCTGTGTAAAAACGTTCATGTGTACTAACATTTATTTTGTAATGTTAATTATTTCATATTTTTAATACCAGTTTGTGTGCAATGTGTGGCTTAGTGCAAACAGAGGAAACATTGACATGCAATAAATGTCCTATAGTGTACTTCTACGATAATCAATACATAATCAATACATAAACTATACCTGTCAATCATGTGTGTGTTTGTGTGTGTGTAGCACATCTGCTAAATATGGTGATCCACTTTGTAGATGACAGTTAAGTCCCACATTTGTCTTTTAAGGATCAAACCTAAAAACACTACTCACAAGGATAAAACAGGTTTAGCTTTGTTAAGTAAAAAGACTGCTTGGAACCACCACGATAAAGTAAAAAATCCAATTTATTTTAAGAACAAACAAGCGCTTTCACGCATACAAATGCGCTTCATCAGGTTATAGTTTGAACATGAAAAGACGCCATTTATATATTAAAACAGTCATTGAATTAAACAGGATAATTGCCAATTAATCAGTTAGTTAAAACATAATCAATGTAATTAAAACACCTTTCATCTTGCGTCACTTCCTTAAGCAAGTTTTTTAACTACATGCTTCAGACAATAGACTTAAAAGTCTTAAGACAAATACAATAATATATCAAGTGTTCTTATGCATAGTATGAAGACACTGCAATAAGAAATAATTAAAACATCATATTCTGTATTTCAGCCAGTAATCAAAATAAAATAAAATAGAGTTTCTAAAAGGCCTCTAAGAAATTCATTCCTCCATTTTTGTGTCTAAGTCAGACATATAGTGCGCAAAATTGTATCAAATGTATGGTGCGTGAAACTATATGCACACGCTATGATCTAAAAATATATAGAATATCAAGCTGTTAAAGCATTTAAATAATTCAAGCTATATATGAGCTTGCTATCATTAGTTAAATAAATGTAAGATGTAATCTTTCCACTTGTTTATAATTCATTGTCATTCTGAATGCATGACTAGCAAGCAGTCTTGAAAACAAACAAATATATATAGACGGCGTCAGCGCACATAAAATAAGATAAATCATGATGTTTTTTATCTTACACCTTTTTAGTTATTCTTAGCCTTGTTACATTCTATAAGCCATAGGGCTATGTAATATGTGGTGGATGATAAGGAAATTATCATAATTAGCATAAAAATCCATTTAAAGCAGAACGAGAACAGAAGCAAAGCTTACAACCTCCATCTGTGACGCCAAGCGCTCATAATGCAAAGTATAGTTAGCAATATTTATTAAAAAGCATGACCTTCAGAAAAATCCTTGATAGTATACAATAAATTCCACCATGTGTTGTTATTTAGATGCACTATCCACACTTTAAAGCCTCATGACGCCAAAGGTCAATGATTCACCCACGGACATAATTAGCCAGGTTTATAATAGATGCAATAATATTGTATCATTGATGTAAAGAAAATAAATGAGCGTTTTTAAGTCATTGTCATTGGTAATATATTTCTTCTCTTTCCAATAATAGGACAAAAGTAACTAAATTACTCTAATCCTAAGCGCTCATAATACAAAATTATGATAACAATATTCATTTAAGGATCCATCCATCAAAAAGCCCTAAAGGTATTTATATAAATCCCAGACAAGCGTTACTATCTAAGTATATAATCAACATTTAAAACCTCATGATGCCAGCGATCAAGAGTTCACCCACAGATATGATGTACCAAATATATAATGGGTGCAATGATGCTATAACGTTAGCATAAAGGGAAAGAAAATAAATAAACGATTCTGGGACATTTTCATTGGTAATAAATTGTTTCTTATCAATAATAGGACGAAAGTAACAAGGTTACTCCAGTCCTGAAACCCAAATATTATAACTAAGTTCTGACCAGACTGAATGATGCCTGAATGGCATAACCATGTTAAGAACCAATGTGCTGATGAGAAAGTATGTGTTAATGTGGAGGCTCTCCTCGTCAATGTTTCTGTTTAGGCCAAAAGTCTACTTAGGGTATTAGTGTAAAATAAGTTCAGTAATATAGGGAAAGGTGAGTAATAGATAGGAGACTGTGTTGGCAACCCATCTTGTGGCATAGGGATTTTACCTAGTTTAGTGAGTTTATCTATAATTCCAGAGTGGGGGATGGTATCAAAAGCTTTGGCGAGATCTAGATAGGCTGTGTGAACCACCTTACCCTCATCTATGGCTTTGGTGACTACTTCAAAGACGTCTATCAGGTTTAGGAGACATGATCTGCCTTTTACAAACTCGAACTGGGTGGGGTCCAGAGTTTGGAGATTACCAATGTCTTTGTTTATGAGTTCCACGATGATACGTTCCATAGCCTTGCAGACCAGGCTCATCAGGCTAATGGAGCAGTAGTTCCCGGGGTCCGTTGTGGCTCCCCCTTTGTGGAGTGGGAGCTGTTAAAGATGTTAAAGACAACGATACAAAATGCCTTTCAGACTGCACGTCTCAAATTACTGCTCAGGTAAGAGAAGAATGAATACCATACAAGCAAAAGACAGAGTTGTGTTTCTGCAAACAGTCATAAATGGTTGTATGATCACTCATTGCACTACATATGAAATTAACACATGTACAAACAACTCAGACATGTACAAGTACCATATGTCTCATTAAAACTGTGAATGATTTTGGACTTGTTTGCACCCACAATGATTTTCATTCCTGCTGTAAAGCTGTTTCTGTGGAAAAGAGGGATAAGACACTCTTTCTGTGTTTTGTAGGTTCACTGATGGGAGAGTTCAAATACAGAGCTGTGTAAAAACGTTCATGTGTACTAACATTTATTTTGTAATGTTAATTATTTCATATTTTAATACCAGTTTGTGTGCAATGTGTGGCTTAGTGCAAACAGAGGAAACATTGACATGCAATAAATGTCCTATAGTGTACTTCTACGATAATCAATACATAATCAATACATAAACTATACCTGTCAATCATGTGTGTGTTTGTGTGTGTGTAGCACATCTGCTAAATATGGTGATCCACTTTGTAGATGACAGTTAAGTCCCACATTTGTCTTTTAAGGATCAAACCTACAAACACTACTCACAAGGATAAAACAGGTTTAGCTTTGTTTCTCATGTTTACATGTCACTTACTGCTGAGCAAACCTGGAATATTGGCTGATACACAAAGTAGACAGAACACCTGCAGACAGGATCTAGACATTCTTGAATTAAAAAAGGATACATTGTTGCATCTTTTGCTTTCCATCTCGCAATCCCACTAAGCAGCACTGCGCAGTGGTTAGCAACCTTCCCCAACACCTGCAGGTCTACAATACCTGCAGAGAGGAAGCAGACACTAGACAATTCCAAAATATATACATTGTATCCTATATGTTCTGCCACATGCAAACATGCTAAGTGGAGTTGCATGCCAGTTAACACTCAGAAGTTATGAGTGAATATGAAAATATCCAACTGTTTTATAACTATTAGATCATTTTTTTCTTGTGTTTTATAACTATTTTTGTGGCAGCAGGGGTAAGTGTATGGCTGCAATGCAGATGATCCTGGCTTCTAATACAGCAAATGCCAGTTATTTTTACTGTTGTTCGATTTTACTTTATATTAAAATTCACATAATGAATATTACACACTCCCAATTGTATTAAGGGTTTTACACTCAATTTTAATAAACTCATATGAATGATTTGTGTCATTGAGGGTATACTGTCTAATATATTTCTGCAATCATAGTTGTGTTCTCTGGCCTTGGATGGCCGTCAGACTTCAGTAGTATTCTTACACACAGAGATGTATAAACCATAGTTAACCCCTCAGTCTGTCATGTGTGTTGATATGTAAATAAATAATAAGTCTGAAAAGCACGTCTTCTGTAGCAAGGATGAAAAATCACCACTGTGGAAGAAAATGTTTTGTCCCTTATGCATAGGTCTGAATTCCACATTGTAAACATTAATTTTATCAGCGTGCAAAGCCACAAGAAAAATGTGTCCGGTCATAAAATGTACACCCCCAGTACATGGCTGCAAAGTTGAATAACCTGTCAGTTACACCAGAAGACAACCCTAAAACTAATGCCAAGTGCCAGATTAACCTTCCAGTTTCAAAAACTGTTTTCCTCTCTGTTTGGCACTGTTGCTGTCCACTTAACATCATATAAATGTAGTTGGCATTATTGCTCAGGTTTGTGCAGTTCCAATAAATGAGATAACAGGAATTGGCAGAAATCACTCAGTACTATTGCCATTTCTCTCTGGTTAGACATGTCTGGTGGCAGAAGGAACGATGCCTAATTAGGGGACAGAGGTGGGGAGGTCCAGGATCTTTATTGGACTCCTTTTAAAGTGCCACAGCTGAAGACTCCTGCAGGGGGACTATACCTGCTCTCAGTACAAGTCTGAGGCATGGACTAGTCTAGCCAAGGTTGTCTCCAGTACGACTGGTATTCCATGCAATGGAGAACACTGTATGTATCACTTTAATGACCTAAAAAGGTGCAAGGGAGATACACTCAACCAATGGCTGGATGAGTTCAACACTCCTGACATGTCACAGTTGTGTAAGTATAGCAATACATAGAATTAATATTATCTAAAAAGCTGCATATAGGCAAGACAGGTATGTATAATGCTCTTCTCTTCTTTTTATTCACAGCTGACTGTCAGATCTGAGTGAATAGAGAGGCTAACAATGATCATATGGAGAGACTGAGGGAAGCAAAGGGTATATATGCAGTACAGCACAACTATTATTTCAGCTAAAGTATTGCTCTTTTAAAAAGTAGTAGCAAATAAAACATGCATATCCTAACAGAAAAAGCAAGCATGCAAGCTGCAGTCTGTAGCACAAGCTAACTGTAGGAGTCAAGTGTAATATTGTAGACAGAAGTTATGGTTTCAAATACCACATATAACAAATACATAAAATACAATACTAAAATCATTTACAAATATTACAATAATTACATTTTACCAGAAATGGCATAAATACCTTGCTGTTAACTGAAATCTGTATAATTTGAGAAAGCATATGTACAGTATATGCACATTGCAACAATTACTTTGAACAATCATTACTTATAGTTTGCAGTTCTTAAGAAATATACATAAATGTAAAAGTACAGAGAAATATAGAATACTTCATTATTGTGATAATATATTGTATGTCACATATGATGATACTAATTATCTTTTTTTTCCTCTTACTCCAACCCTTATCTTTCTTTTTTATTTTTCTGTGTATTGTCAAAATGTTTTCATGTCATGCATCTGTGAAAAATCACAAATTGTTTTACAGCAAATGAAGGTAGGCCAGCCTAGGTGGCTC
This sequence comes from Protopterus annectens, assembly GCF_019279795.1. Lineage (NCBI taxonomy): Eukaryota > Metazoa > Chordata > Ceratodontiformes > Protopteridae > Protopterus > Protopterus annectens. Next base: position 435,445,465 of record NC_056731.1, on the reverse strand, counting down.
AGCCTGCCCCTGCTCTACTGGCAAATTCATTGATGCCCAGCATGTCTGGGACACAACCTGGACATACTGCCTCTGCTACCTCTGCACTACCTAGGTCCTCCAAATCAGGTAGCACCATCCTAGCAGCTGGTGCTTTGGTGCCCTCTGGGAGTACTGGTGGAGGTGGTGACTTTGTCACCCATCAGGAGTTGCCAGGGTTGGTGTGTAGGGTTATGTAGAGCACCACGGGTGCATGCCTACACCAGATGGAGATGCTCTCTTTCATTGTCCACAGGAGAAGATGTCAAGAACTCCAACAGTCAGTGGAGTAAGGGGAAGGTGATGACAGTCCTGCAGAAGATGACTAGATTCTCACTGTCCCCATGTTTGACAGTTATAGGCGTCTGTTGTCCCCTCTCTAACCCCAATAGTGAATGGTTCTTCATGTCCTATGACATGGTGTGGTTACCCCAGCTCAATGCTGCTTAAATATGTTGTGCTAATATAACACACAGTTAGATCTGGTTAAGGGCACTCATATTAAAAAGGGTCATATCCCTTTATTTCTTTATACTAATGAATGTATGAATATGTAAGTTCACGAGTGTTGTTGACATTAATCAGTTTCAGTAGTGTTTATTTTATACAATACTTCACTGTAGGCATTCCCTCTCATATTTGCTAACATTATCACAGTTAATTATTTAATGTCATCCTGAATACATATGTAAAAAATTTACATTGATCTACATTTGAACCCTGTATCATCTGTGATCAAAAAAGTGAAACTTGCTGATATTTTACACCTGCTGCAACAGAGTCAACTAGGCAGAATGAGCTTTTTCCACTCGGTACTGTCCAAAGTAGTGACTGGCATGCCCCTCCGATCAACGTGTTTGCATGGAGGTGATCAAAGCAATAAAATTATAAACATTTTATAAATGGAGAAGAGAACTGTGTTTGCATATCACTTAACTACTTGCAAATGGGGAAAGTAGAATCACTAATTTTTGAAGGTGAGAAAAAGTACAACACAACATTTCTGATATGAACCATGCAAGAACACCATATTATCTGTTGCATGTGTCTACCATAGCCAGTAGGGATAAGTACTTGTAAAGCTGCAGTAGGAGTCATTAAATATGTATCTCACATGAGCAAACACTTTGCCATCAATCACACAAACCTGCTGCTCAGATCTGCGGTATGGAAAGTGCACGAGTATGTATGAGTTAAGTTTACTGCCCATTTACTCCTCAGCCCATGAAGGTAAATGTAATAACACAAAGAAAGGGAAGAAAATATTTCAAGAAAGAACACATATTTACACTGCAGCCATATGTTACCTGCACCCATGCTCTTGAAATATGGTCTGTCAGTTGTTGTTCCCAAATATAGCAACTGAACTTCAGAAAATAATTAAAATGCTTTCTTATATGGCATGTGCATCTTTATTTGATAATACAAATTCATATTTTCCAATACGTGTAGTAATGTGGACAGCTGTTTGCATATGGTTTGAAAAGCTGTCATTTTAAGTTATACCTACACATTGGAAATGCAACAGCAACTGCTACACTTTGCACACCCATCAATCTAGTAACATGAAGATCTTTAACATCTTGACAGTTCTACATGCATACACATCAATTTCATGCAGGCCTCTCAACATCTTCTCTCAAACAATGTAAAAAACTGCCGAAAAAGAACTCAAAATGTCACTCGAAAAGTAAAAACAAACAACTGTTTTATTGAAGCACTTTTCGTCCCACTCTATTGTGGGACTTCCTCAGATAAAATAAACCCAAATACTCAATGATTAAATAGTCATCAAGAACAAACATCAAACATAATCATGTGTCCACAACCACCAATCCATACAAATTCCTTCATTAAGTAATTAAACTAAATATTCATCAGTTTAAAATGTACATATAAGCTTAATAAAACACAATGAATGCAAACAAACTAAATAAAACACAGAATTCTTACTACTAGATACAGGCTAATATCACTAGTCCATAGTCATTGGACTAGATGGCCAGCCCTATTGTTAAAAATGCAACTATACATGCATGTATTTTGTTATTTTATTATCTAACCACAAATGACGCAAAAAACAAACAAAAAAAATATATATATATATATATATATATATATATATATATATATATATATATATATATAAACAATGTATTCAAAAATATATATGTATAAAATGTATTCAAAAATATATATATGTTATCCCATATGTATAACTTCGCACTGAGTTTTTTATGCACACCTCAAAAGATGATAAATAAAGTGTATCCTGGGATTCATGAAGCTTGCACCAGGCGCAGGCGTAGTGTAGGTGGTCTAATGCCAAATATGGCCGCCGAGTGATTCGGGTATGATCCAATTCCATGTGCACTACCAGCGTACGCCAGATCTGCGCAGCTCTCGGTGCATGTATGCTAATCACCGCATGCGCAGTAGTGCAGCATGCAAATGAAGGTACATAGTGATTCATGAAGTGGTGCAGGCATAGTGTAAGCATACAGAAATGTAAACCAAAAAAAAAAAAAATGGTTTACATTTTTTCAAACAGAACATCGGAGCCATGAAAGCAGCCCAAACTTACGTATTACAAAGTTTACATACGTCAATGGCTAAATATACAGCCAATAGCATAAAATAACACGCACAACACACAAAAAATAACATTTAATGTCATGGCCACACTAACACAAAGTACAACCGCAGGGCATGTGTGCGCAAATGGGAACACAATGAAAATATATATAGATGTCATAAAATTGCAATGTAACACAAATCATGATTTTGCCCTAATAGTCAATGGTATGCATGCTACACCACAACCAAGGTGCAAGGGTTGCTAAGGGTCTGTGACAGTGTTTGGCACGGTAACTATGAATTAGTAGTCAATGCCACACAAATGAGGCAAGTAATATTGAATCCCAAATGCCTTTCCAGCATAAGGCTGTACCACACAGCGTAGCAGTATAACACCGAGGAGTGGCCTGGAGGTATACATGACATCAGTAGAGGGGTGTGCCACCGTAGCTGTAAGCACATTGGAGCATTGCTAATCCGGGTTGCCCATTGCTAAGCAAAGCTGCAGGATAGGGCTGTGGATGTAGCCATAGCTTTGCTTAGCTGAGAGCACACAAGGTGACCGAAAGCACATGTGTATGCTGATGACAACACGCTCGAAACCTGGTAAACAGCTGCACGCAGCGCGCACCATAGCTGAAACAGGAAGGTTACGGGAAGACAATAAGGAAATACGGCAGTAGGGTAATTGGAGTACAACTTAGTAATTAACACCTATTAACTCACAGTGGGCCATTGACGGTAGCTAACAAGGCTGCTAGCAGCAATCTGCAGAACAGGAAAGGGGAGGTGCCAGATTGCAAAGAAAAGAGAACTGTCACAGCAGAGCAAAGCAAAACTGTATAGAACACATTTCGCAACACAATCCTTAGTTGGGAAAGTATAAAACAAGAAAGCAGGCTGCTGGATACATGCCTGACAATGGGAGGTGAATCAGTTTGAAAAGTGAAGGCAAGGGCAAGAGGTGATCCACAGCAGCCAAATGTAATTCAACACCAAAGGCACCACAATAGCAGTACCTGCGGTAAAACCAATAAGTAAGATACCCTGCAGCTCGGATTGTACAGACACACACTATGACATCATCAGCTTCCAAAGCACAATAGTATAAAGTGTGAAGGCACCTCACACACACTCGTGTATTCCCAAACACTGCACCATCAGTGTAAACAGATGGGGAACTTTTACAATGTACATGTTGAGAGCTGCCATAGCTGTGATTCATCAGCATGTGTTGGAGATGGAAGCTGGTGTGGAGGATGATGCTGACAACCACCTCAGGCACTGGAGGAGGAGAAGAGTGTTCAGACCAAGGGTAACCTACCAGGGGCTAGATGATCTGGAGATAGTAGAGCATTACAGGGTGGACAGGGACATCATACAGCAAATTGTTGAGCTGTGCCAGCCACGCCTCAGAGCCAGAAACAACAGAGGGGAACCCATCCCAGTGGACAGGAATGTATGTGTAAGCTTGAGAATACTAGCCACAGGTACCTTTCAAAATCCAACTGGAGATGTCATGGGGATCTCACAGGCATCAGCATCCAGGGTACTCCACCAGTTCCTGGATGCCATGTTACCACATGCCAATGAGCATATATACTTCCCCCCGAACTCAGGAGGAGTTGGCCAGCAATATGTGCCTTTTCCATCGTGTAGCAGACTACCTGGACATACTGGGTGCAATAGACTGCACACACATACATATCAAGTCACCACCCAGTGAGCATAGTAGGCGCTACATAAAACGCAAGGGATACCACTCCATCAACTGCCAGGTTGTGTGCAATGCCCAGGGCATTATCATGGATGTGTGTGCTGGCAGCCCTGGAAGCTACCATGACTCTCACATCTGGCATGCCCCACAGCTGTACCAGGTATTTGTCAGGTGGGACATCCCATATGGCCACCTTGTGGAAGATGCCGGCTATGCACTGGAGCCATGGATGATGACTCCCATCAGAAATGCACACACACCCATGCAAGAACGCCATAATGAGGCACACGTATAAACCAGAATCATCATAGAGCATGTGTTTCGGATGCTGAAATCACGGTTCCATTGCTTGGACATATCTGGTGGAGCCTTGCAGTACTCTCCAGGCACGTGTGCCCACATCTTCATAGTATGTGCCATGCTACATAATATGATCCTGCGGAAACAGCTGCAGCAAGGACATAATGGTGAAGGCCCTCAGTCCACCGCAATTGCCAAGGACACCACAGGCACAGAGGGATTCAGACCACAAACACCCTGTGCCAGCCCCAGTAGGCAGACTGAGGCATTCCCAATATGCCCATGCCTTGGCAAAGAGGGAACATATAGCACATACACTGACAGTGTAGGCTCCTACGGACTGACACACTTCTCCACCTGCACACACAGTGAAATGGATGGCACACACATGACAACCTGTAAATTCTCATGTGTAGGTGGTCTACTGTGTGCATCCTACATAGGCAGCCCTCAACTATTGCACACACAACTGCTATTGGCATAAGGTAAGTCAATACCTGAACAGTAAATTAAGCTAACAGCATGTGTTGATACTGTATGTATGGGTTCCTAGGTACATCGGTAGGCACATGGCTAATTGTCAGAGGCCATTCATAAGCCTAGCCAAAATGTGTCTGCTGTTGCCACCCCATTGATTAACTAACTGTCCCTCTGTGGAGCAGAACCAATTGCGGGATCCCTGGGGTGTAACCACTATTCCCCACCCACTCTGCAAGGATTCCCTGGTGTGTTAATTCGGGGCTCCATATAATGTAATCAGGGATGTAGTTCCAAAGCATGGGGAGTACCCATGACAGGTATCTGTCACCCCAGCATTCTCCAGTTATGGTTGTGGCAAGGCGTAGCACATTACAGTGTGTGGCTCACTGTGACATGGATTCCCATAGCTGGAGCACATCCATTAAGCATCACTTGGACATACCATTCATAGGTATCATCCATATGTAAACTAACTGAGTTACACATTTGTTTGCGGTATGGAGGAACAGCCATAGTACAGTCTACATACTAAACATCATAACACTTGTACATATCCCAGATGCCCCAGTGATAAAGCCACTGACTGTCTCGTGCATGGTCCCGATTCACGACCTGCAAGGGCTGTTACGTAATTCTGATGTCCCGAATAATGGATGTTGGATGCAGGTCATTAGAGCACGTTTAAGCACATGTTAGCGGGTTTTTGCACCGGTAAGTGATGGTAATCGTCATTTAAACATGACTACATGGATATGTGCAACACAGGTCTAACCTTTGCTGAATATCACACAGATCACGGGCATAGCTGCCCAGAACTGCTGAAATGTGCATTATTTACCCTTGTACTAATAGTGCCTGCTCTGAGAGGTAAAACGACCACTGCTAGGAGTAGAACATGCAACCATGTACACAATCTTCACAATAACCTACCAGTAAGCTACCTGAGATGTACCAACAGCAAGTGTGTATTGTGACAGGTTAAAACACAAAAGGGCGGAGTTCAGGAAATAGTATAAACCGCCATGTACCCAATAAAAGGTGTATTCTCTCTCTCTCTCTATATATATATATATATATATAAAAATATAGAGAGAGTAAGGGTGATAGAGAGATATATGTCGATATATATGGATATACATATGTATGCAAATATATAGATAGGTTAACAACATCTACACAATCATGGAGGTACATATAAATAGGATACTACCAAATACCGAATGCTTTACATACCAACGCGGGTAATCATGAGGCTTAAAGACCGAAAGACCACAGTACCGGAACACTAGAACCATGAGTACTATTATCATGATGTTAAGGGACATTTAGTTAGTGCTTCTGGTGCTGCAGTCCACGTAGGTACTATGTTTAAGTGTGTTTCTGATTGGTGTAGTGTGTGTACGTGTGTGTTCTGAGTGTGGTGTGTGTTTTGGGGGACTGTAATGTGTGTGTGTGGGTTTACTTTGTGTGTCTGTTTGTGCTATCTCGGAGGTAGATTATTACAGTAGGTGTGGTGTGGGGGGTACAGCCACCCACATGGGGTGTGTATGGGGGCATGGCCACCTGGCCATACGTAGTGTAGGATGGTTTGTTTGGATGTGATGGGTAGCAGTGTGTCTGTGTGTGCGTGTGTATGTTCTGTGTTTGTGTTAGTTCTGGGAGTTTGACTGTCGCGAGTTTGAGTGTTCAGTATTGTGGGATTTGGGAGTCTAGGAATGGTAATGTGGCCGTTGGAAGTGTGTGCGTTCCTGAATTCGTGGGTATGCTGTATACAGTGGTTGAAGTCTTCAAATATGTGCATAACATGGACCATAGCAATCACACATTCTGCCACGACTGAATGTTATGAACAAAGGATATGGAGAGTATATATGTCTATACACCATTATAAATATGTGCTATGGACATGAGCCAAAGGTAGGGTTACCACCTGTCCCAGCTTTTGAGGGACAGTCACTCTATGCGCGGTAGTGTCCTGACCAAAATGAGTACAAATACTAATGTCCTACAATCTCAAGACATTTGCCATGTTCCATATTTAATGTAATTGTTGCATAAAGTAGTCATCTGTATCTAAAATACCTATATGTAACAAGAAACAGGATAAGCAAGTAAACCGCTACAAGATTATAAGCTTTTATATAGGCATATATGTAAAGTTCTATACTTTGTACTGACCGTGGGTATGTGTCGGCCTCTAAAATCTGATGTGTGTCCTGCAAATGTCCCACTATGGCCATTTGAAAAGGTGGCAATCCAAGCCAAAGAGGTACAGTCACCAACTGAGCACAGAAGGCTGTAAACCGCATATGCCTCTCTCCAAAAACAACGATGTAGCTGTATCATAAAAAAAAACACTTTAATTAAATAGTAAAAATGAAAGAAACAAATAAAAGTTAAGCGCTTTTCGTCCCACCTAATTGTGGGACTTCTTCAGACAAAGAACCTTACAACAACTACAGTATATATCCTGGTGGAGTGGTGCCGCAATTACAAACACCACAGCTGATTTTAATACTAATTGAGTGTTAAATGGTTTAAACTAACAGAAAAAAACTGTGTTTACCATGAAAAGTAAAACCTAATGCTTGTCTAACATCAACAGGACAAGTCAAAACCATTTAAATGGTGTAAATTTTAAAATGTTAAAAAACATTTTGAAGTATATATATATATATATATATATATATATATATATATATATATATATATATATATAGATATATAGATATATACATGACAATAATGGGTCTATAATAATAAAATGCAGATCCAATAAATACATATAAAATATAAAATGCAGATATTTACAATAAGCAAAATCCTGTTTAACAAACAATAGCTTACTATACCTAGTATATAAAAAACTCGTGAATCTAGCGTGCATGATATGTGTAAAAGGGAAGGAAAAAGGCAAAAAACACAATTCGAATGCTACGGCCAATTTAAATGCTGGTTAACATGAAATACTTAACCCAATGAAAAAACGTTACCATTAAGATAGTCAAACCTAGTACTAGTCTAACGTGAACCAAAGCCATTATAATGGAATAAATATTTAGGCAAATAATCAGAAGATTAAAACTATGGCATGTACCTTGTATACGTTAACAGCAGTGAATCTATAGTAGTGGAAAATAGCTGAATCCAATAAGTATATCTATACCACATATATTTACAATGGTGAAGACTATATCAAACAAACAATAACTAGTACATCTAAATACGTATAAAACCAATAAATTGATATACATAATGTGTGTAAAAAAGGGGGGGGGGTGAAAATGTCCCAAATTACATCATAAAAAAACAGATTGATGCAGAACATATCTGTATATAAAACAGGTCGATGTTGTCATTTTGAAACAATGACTAATACCTGAATCACAGACAATAAAGATAGAGATAGGTCTATTCTGTACAAACAAAAAATATATATATGAATATAACAAGAAAAAATGTAAATTTAGTCAATACATAAATATAACTACATTAAATTAATCCAGATGAAATATATGTGTAGTTATATCCTCATCTGCACTAACTTCTTAACTTCAATATTGGATAGAAGGGGCATATTTCATTGACTCTAGGAATAACACTAGCATTACAATGGATCTGCCAGTATAATTCCAATACCTCTAATTGTACATGGTGTGGTCCACCCCTACCGTCTGTGAGAACACAATCAACTGCTCTAAACAAAAATTTGTGATTCAGATTTTCCATTGTATGTTTTGCTAATGCATTTTCAGGTTTGTTATTTCCTAATAGCATATAAGTGTTCATAGACACGTTCACGAAGTTTTCTGTCAGTTTTCCTAAAATAAAATGCTGGACATTGTTGACACTGGGCTAAATACACTACACCTTTGGACTGACAGGTAAATTTGTGTCTCACCTCGTATGTAACATTCCTTATGCAAAAAGTTTCCACAGTATTCAGATAAGAACAATAATTACACATACTGCATTGAAACATACCCTTTCTCCATGGCAGTCCCTGTATGTAGCTCTCCATGATTTGTTTGATGTTTTTACCTCTTCTCCAAACTATTTTTGTTTTTTCTGGTTGTTTGTTTCCTAATTCTTTGTCATTATTGATTATTGGCCAATTTTTTATTGATTATCAATGTGATGACCTCACTGTCAATACTGAAAGGAGTTATAAATACCAGTCTTACTAATGATGTGTCTGGTTTTTGAACCTGTACTACCAAGTGTTGTGTACCACCAAGAATAGCTTGCTAAATACCTGATTCTCTTTTTATTTTTACTTCATGAATCAGACTGTCTATGAGTTGTTTTGGGTAACCACGTCTCAAAAACATTTCTTTGAGTAACTGGCACTCATCAAAAAAATCCACATCTCTGGAAATCATACGTGCTGCTCTGACCAACTGGCCTTTTACTACTGATTTTTTCTGATACCAAGGATGGTTACTGCTATAATGGAGCAAGGTGTTAGAATATGTTTCTTTCCTATAAATTTTGGCACAGAATGATCTATTCTTATGGTCCTTCTATAAATCTACATCTAAATAGGCAATCCTTTCACTACTGCACATATACGTGAAAGAGAGGAAAGCACAACTGTTATTGAAAGATGAAACAAAATCAAATGCTGTTTTTTCGTCTCCTTCCATTAAAATAAAAATATTGTCTAGGAAACGTGTATAAAATTTAATTTTATTCATCATTTGGTCATCCTTCCCTATCACTTCTTGTTCCCAGTAGGCCATGACTAAATTAGCAAAGCTCCCCCCGCATGGGGAGCCCATGGCTACACCTATTTTCTGTAGATAGGTTTTGTTGTTAAAAATCAAAAAAATATATGATAGAAATATGTCTAGCATTTCTTCTATCAAGGTGATTTCTGATTGTTTAGCCCCTCTTTTCCTTAACATGAAGCTCACCCATTCTATACCGTCTTGGTGAGGGATGCATGTATACAAATCTCTCACGTCGACGGTTAGGAAGTTTAGGCTACCATTATACTCAAGGTTGTTAATATTTTGAAGGAAAGACCAGGAGTCTTTACATATTGCTTTCTCTTGTTGTACATATTTCTGTAGTATATTATCCACCATTTCTGCACATATGGATATGTGATACTATTTCTAGCATCAACTTAAGGTCTCATGAGGGGGTCAACTAGTGATTTGTGTATTTTAGGAATACCGAAAAGGTTTGGGGTTCTAGGTGTTAACACGGTCAAATAGTTGAATGTTGACAGGTCTATTTTGCATTCTATAAAGAAGTCATTGAATAGTGACCCTATTCTAGAATATGCTTGTTGCAATTCATTTCTAGAAGTTTCCTGATAAGCATCACTATTTAATATACTCGACATTTTGTTGGTATATTGTACCTGTATCATAACCACTAGTCCCCCTCCTTTGTCTGGTTGCATAAACCTGACCCCTGTTTCTCTCAATGACTGCAAAGCTGTTCTTTCTTTTGTAGTAACATTAAACAACATGTTTTTCCTATTGATGTTAGAACACAACATATTTCTTAGATCTATCTCACATATTTTTTCAAATAAATTCAAAACAGGGTGCATAGGTGGTAGAAATGTGCTAGCAATATGAAAATTGCTAGTTTTGGTTTGTTCACCACTAAAAATAATTTCAGATCATCCTAGTTAATCACTGACAATGAGTTCTTTAAACTTTGTGTTTTAGTCCTTAAATTTTATAGTATTCCTTAAACGGTTTATAATTGAGGTTTTTTAAACACAGGGTATGTTTGTTCACTTTTTAAATGTTTTTACAGATGGGCATTTTCACTTTAAGAACTCATTGTCAGTGATTAACTAGGATGATTGTTTGCATAAAAGTGTGGAAAAGTAATTTTATAGTGTTCTGATGAAGTCTCACGACGAAAGCGCCTGACGCTTTATTTGGATTGTATTTTTTTTACCCTTTACTTGGAGTCTATTTTTTGGCTTTAAGCCTTTATACTTTTTACATTAAACGCTGATTCCATTTTGGGTTGTAGGATCATTGGCTACAGAGTGGTTGTTTTTATTTTTACTGGTGGCGTTTTACCACTCTCTCACCCTTGTTTGGTTCTTAGTCTACTTTTGGGGTGTACTGTAGCCTTCTAAACAATTCTACCATGGAAGAGATCGGATTATCCCCAGTTTTCGAAGATGAACTGGATTCTTTACCTTTTCCCTGCGGGCAGCAGACAGAGAGTACCAGTGACAGTTTGTTGCAGCTTATTCTCAACCTCACTAACAAGGTTTCGGAGCTTCAGGAAGCGCTTTTTAAAATTCAAAACCCTCTTTTTCCTGGTTCTGAGGGTAGGAACGCGAGTCAACAGAGAAATGTGAGGGAGACTCCATTTCTGGTTTCCTGTAAGGTGAACTAGGGCTCACGTAGTCACAAAAACTGTTTGGAAACACCAGTAAACCCTGATTTGGTTGCAACAAGGGTTGCGTGCCAAGGATCTAATTCTGTACATGACCGTTAGAGGGATTGGTCGAAGAGTGACTATGTTTTCTTCAGACACAATTCAACAGGAGAACATGACAGTACAGATTTGAGGTTAGTGACATTAGAGTTTAAACTGCATAAAGTGCGTGGTCTACAATGCGATAACGCTTACTTAAAGGAATGTATAACAAAGAGTCGGGTACCGAAAGGACTTCGTGTTTTTAGGTTCCCTAATGGCATTAAAAAAGGGCAACCTGAATGTGATGACCTTTAACAGATGTTCGACAGACATGGCATTGAAGTAATGGACTTTATTTTAAAAGTCAATAATAAAAGGCTTGATGAACTTTTAAAGGAGATTGATGAGCACAATAATTGTATTTTGAATGATGTTAATTTTAGTATATATTCTTTTAGGTACAATGGGATTTTTGATAAAGTTGAAAATGATGTTGAAGCTAACATAGAAAAAAAGAAAAAGAAATTGTTGAGGGATGAATACAAGTATAAGCACAACATAGCATACCCACTCCCTAAAGCATATACAGAAGGGGAAGAGGCTTGTAATAGCCTCAAGAACAAAGCGACAGCTTCCAATAAGGTTTTTTCTAACACTAGGCAGACTGGTAGTGAGAATTCCTATGAATCCGAGTTCCCCCCACTTAGAAGATCTGAAAGACTACAAAATAAGAACAATTGCAGGGGTGACAATAACTTTTTTTTAGGACCCACAGGAGGGGGAATGAGGAACAATTACAGGAACCAACCCACTCAGCGGAAGAACAGTTACCATTAGTTTCAAGCAACCCTGGAGATTCCATCCAAGAGGTTATTTCTGTTCAAAACGACGGTTTGGTGTTTTCCCTACAGAGGGTTTAATATTTATAATTATGCAGGGATAGAGATTAGTAAAGACCTGTTTCAATTATTGATGAAGGGAACAAAATTTGTACCCTCTGTTAAGGAAAGTGTGAGTAACACTTTAACTGAATTAAAAATTTTTGTAAGAAAAATGAATTTAAAGTTTCTGTATAAGGACTACTCAGTGATTAATTACAGAGGGAAACCAACTACTAGGAAGAAAAGTTGTTATAACCCACCCCTGCACCCTATTTTGAATATATTTGAAAATGTTTGTTCACAGGAGATTTTCCAGATGTTACATGAACATAGGCTTAAAGTATTCAACCTAACTAGGATGGAGACGTGTTTGTTAGATAGATTAAGAGGTGAACACAACTTAAGGTTTATGAAGCCGGATAAAGGTGGGGGTATAGTTATAGTTAATACTGAGGATTACAACAGTAGGATTTCCTGTATGTTACACAATGAAACTAAGTATGAGTGTGTCTCAAGGAACGAGATTAACATTTCAGATAGGAAAATTAAACTGTTACTTGAAGACCCTGTACCAAGGGGCTATTAATGAAGAAATTTTCAACTTTTTAAACATTGACCACCCTACTATCCCAATAGCCTTTGGGATTCCGAAGACACACAAAAACTTATTAGAACCCCCCTACAGACTTATTATTTCATGTCAGAATAGTATAACATACCCTTTGGGAGTGTTTGTCGATCGTACGGTTAGGAAAGCCTTGGCCCCTATTGACCACATATTAACTGACTCCTGGGATTTTCTAAGGAGGGTTAAGAACAAATATTATGGTACTGATGTTTGTTTTTCCACTGTTGATGTGGTTGATCTTTTCACTTCAATACCACACACTAAGGGACTAGAACTTTTTTATGACATTTTTGTTGAAAAAACTAATTTGAGTAACACAATGGTCAATTTTATAATGGAACTTATGGAGGTGATTTTAAAAAACAACTTTTTTAGTTTTGGTGGTGAATTTTTTAAACAGATCAAAGGTGTGGCAATGGGTAGCAGTTGTGTGCCCATTTTTGCCAACCTTGTTATGTATCGGTGGGCGACCATCTTTGTTTTAGACACACTTTTCCCAGTTACTATTTAGGTTTTTTTATGATGACCTATTTATATTATGGAAGAGTGATACATGATGAAAATTCTTAGACCATCTTAATGATCTGTGATTATTTCAAATTCACAGGCAACACAGTGGAAACACACATCAGTTATTTGGATTGGATATTAATTAAAGATTTTTTTTCTCTAACAGTAGTTTCCAATCCTGTATGTAACCAACTTTTCTTAATTATTATTTAGACTTCACAAGTGTAAGTAGTTATTTGTGAAGAGTGAAGAGGAAAAAAGGCCAAAAATGTGGCCGGGTCAGAATGTGTTCTGTTTAGCCTTAGAAAGTAGAAACTGAACTTAGTGACTTTTAGAGGACAGGATAGGGAGGGCATTTCCATATTAGGGATCAGGTCATCAGTGAATGGGTTTAGATTTAAAAACCACTACTGGGGGTACAGAGGTTAAGTTGGATCATGCTCCACGAGTGTGGGTGAGATTTTTCACACACAATGGTATTAACTCATGGTGAAACCTCTGTTCGAGTTAGAAACATGATCAAAAACAACTGGGCCATGTTTAAGGGGAACAAGGAGTTATTGACTGTTATTGATAAGGAACCTTCTTTTACATATAGGATTAACAGGAACCTTAAAAAAAATTGTTTGGAAAATCCTAACTTAGTTAAAAAAAGTAGGGAAAGGACAATTAAGTCGGGGGGCATAACTGTAACTGTAAGTACATTACTGGTACCCCTATGGTCTATCTGGGACCACATAACATCGAGGTCAAATTTAGAACAGGTTCATGTACAACTGGCTTGGTTTATCTTGCTATTTGCCAAGTTTTAAGTGGTCAGTAAAAACGTAGGGGTGGGTGATTGGGCTAATAAAGTGCTTAGGCAGAAGCAAATGGAATGGCAATTGAATGCCACCACTGGAGTGGCATCAATGATCACATAAGTTTTAAACCTGAATTAAAGTTCATTAAACTTTGTGTTTTAGTCCTTAAATTTTATAGTATTCCTTAAGCGGTTTATAATTTCTTTTTTTTAAACACAGGGTGTTTGTTCACTTTTAAATGTTTTTACAGGTGGGCATTTTTTTCACTTTAAGAATTGTCAGTGATTAACTAGGATAGTATTTTTTTTACCCTTTACTTGGAGTGTATTTTTTGGATTTGAGCCTTTGTGTTTTTTACATTAAACGCCGATTCCATTTTGGGTTGTAGATCATTTGCACAGTGGTTGTTTTTTTTTTTTTTTTATTATTAGTATTATGTTGCTTATTATTTTTATTTTAAATTAAAATTTATCTTGTGGGATTTGCACACTATTGTCAACTTGGTTTGTGTAATTCCTTCCATTTGGTTGCTTAGGTCCAATCCATGTTTTAACTTGGGAAGGGGAAGGTTTGGATAAGCTCTTCCACTGCTGTATGCTTGTCTGTCTCTGTTTAATTTTTTTAAGTTTACCTTCTTTTATTTTGCCCATATATTGATCAATGCTGCCAAAAATTCGGTCATAGTCATACTGGTATCATGCAAAATTAATGTTCTTTTGAATTAATTAATTCAGGGTGGTTGCTTCTTCCATAAGTAAAGCAGCCAATAATTGGTAATGTTTACACATTACTTCTAATAGTTCTAACCCGTGTTTGTTGAAGAGTTTAAGTAGATCTTGGTGGAATACTGACCCGTCTGTAAGCCCAGTCGGGTACTGCCAAGATCTTAAACCTTTAGGGACTATTCCTTCACTTAAACACTCATGGAAACAAACAATTTCCAGTTGTGTTTTTTTGTACGCTATGGCCAATTTAAATGCTGGTTAACATGAAATAGTTAACCCATGTTAACCAGCATTTAAATTGGCTGTAGCGTTCAAATTGTGTTTTTTGCCTTTTTCCTTCCCTTTTACACATATCATGCACGCTAGATTCACGAGTTTTTTATATACTAGGTATAGTAAACTATTGTTTGTTAAACAGGATTTTGCTTATTGTAAATATCTGCATTTTATATTTTATATGTATTTATTGGATCTGCATTTTATTATTATAGACCCATTATTGTCATTTTATATATATATATATATATATATATATATATATATATATATATATATATATATATATACTTCAAAATGTTTTAACATTTTAAAATTTACACTATTTAAATGGTTTTGACTTGTCCTGTTGATGTCAGACAAGCATTAGGTTTTACCTTTCATGGTAAACACAGTTTTTTCTGCTAGTTTAAAATATTTAACACTCAGTTAGTATTAAAATCAGCTGTGGTGTTTGTAATTGTGGCACCACTCCACTAGGATATATATATTGTAGTTGTTGTAAGGTTCTTTGTCTGAAGAAGTCCCACAATTAGGTGGGATGAAAAGCGCTTAACTTTTATTTGTTTCTTTCATTTTTACTATTTAATTAAAGTGTTTTTTTATGATACAGCTACATTGTTGTTTTTGGAGAGTGGCATATGCGGTTTACAGCCTTCTGTGTTCAGCTGTTACATTGTTGTTTTTTCTAGTTTAAAGTTCTGACATGGCTGAGGAACCAGCACTTGCCACAACCCTTCCACCATCACCTTGTGATAGTGAAAATGTGAAAGTAAGCGCTCTCATAGAAGTCTTAACGAAGCAAGTTGATGCATTAAACAGGAAGTCTGATGCACTTCCCATGGATTTTATTTTAAATTGTAAGCGTTCATCTACGAGCATACATATACCTACTCCGGTTACACAGCAAACAACTACAGGAGTTAATACTATGTCTAATCTAACAACACTTTCAAGTACATTCTTGGATCGAGTGCAAAGGGAAGGTAGCGATATTCAGGAAAACAATATTCTGCAACAGAACTGCACTGGTGATAGTCAAACAACGGAGATTAGTAACGGATCCATTAGGCTTATTGGGGCTCCAAAATGAACCAAATGGTTAACAGAACCTCTCTCAGTACAAATACCTACAAGTAGCATGACACAGGAGCAACCGGCTAAGGATTCTGTGGACATTTCTGTATTATTAAAGCAGTTGGACCAGAAATTGGTTAAATACAAAAAAACACAACTGGAAATTGCTTATTTCCGTGAGTGTTTAAGTGAGGGAATAGTCCCTAAAGGTTTAAGATCTTGGCAGTACCCGACTGGGCTAACAGATGGGTCACTATTCCACCAAGATCTACTTAAACTCTTCAACAAGCACGGGTTAGAACTATTAGAAGTAATGTGTAAACATTACCAATTATTGGCTGCTTCACTTATGGAAGAAGTGACCACCCTGAATGAATTAATTCAAAAGAACATTAATTTTGTACGATACCAGTATGACTATGACCGAATTTTTGGCAGCATTGATCAATATATGGGCAAAATAAAAGAAGGTAAACTTAAAAAATTAAACAGAGACAGACAAGCATACAGCAGTGGAAGAGCTTATCCAAGCCCCCCCCTTCCCAAGTTAAAACATGAATTGGTCCTAAGCAACCAAATGGAAGGAATTACACAAACCAAGTTGACAATAGTGTGCAAATCCCACAAGATAATTTGCCATTTAATAATGCAAATAACTTAGAGCAACATAATACTGGCAATGCTGTGGATGAATCAACTCCCCAGCAGCCAAATTTTCGAATGGGAGCCTCACATTACAACTTGAGAAAGAATAAGAACTACGAGAACAATCACAACAACAGGAACAATACCAACCCATGAGGGAAGAGGTGGAGGTAAATATTGATTCCAACATTAATCCCACTATTTTGTATAACCTAGACAAGGACTTTAAAATTTACAACAATACCAATGTTGTAATTGAACCTGTTGTTACTGAACTACTGGCTAGAGGTAACACCTTTGTTCCCAGTAGTAAGGCGGATATTGTTAAAACATTAGTTGATTTAAAATTATTTCTTAGAAAAATGAATTTGAAATTATTTTTAGTGGTGAACAAACAGAAACTAACAATTTTCATATTGCTAGCACATTTCTACCACCTATGCACCCTGTTTTGAATTTATTTGAAAAAATATGTGAGATAGATCTAAGAAATATATTGTGTTCTAACATCAATAGAAAAAAACATGTTGTTTAATGTTACTACAAGAGAAAGAACAGCTTTGCAGTCATTGATTGAAACAGGGGTCAAGTATATGCAACCAGACGAAGGAGGGGGACTAGTGGTTATGACACAGGTACAATATACCGACAAAATGTTGAGTATATTAAATAGTGATGCTTATCAAGAAACTTCTAGAAATGAATTGCAACAAGCATATTCTAGAATAGGGTCACTATTCAATGACTTCTTTATAGGAGGCAGAATAGACCTGTCAACATTCAACTATTTGACCATGTTAACACCTAGAACCCCAAACCTTTTCAGTATTCCTAAAATACACAAATCACTAGTTGACCCCCTCATGAGACCTTTAGTTGACGCTAGAAATAGTATCACATATCCGTGTGTAAAAATGGTGGATAATATACTACAGAAATATGTACAACAAGAGAAAGCAATATGTAAAGACTCCTGGTCTTTCCTTCAAAATATTAACAACCTTGAGTATAATGGCAGCCTAAACTTCCTAGCAGTTGACGTCAGAGATTTGTATACATGCATCCTTCACCAAGATGGTATAGAATGGGTGAGCTTCATGTTAAGGAAAAGAGGGGCTAAACAATCAGAAATCACCTTGATAGAAGAAATGCTAGACATAGTTCTATCATATAATTTTTTGATTTTTAACATCAAAACCTATCTACAGAAAACAGGTGTAGCCATTGGCTTCCCATGCGGGGGGAGCTTTGCTAATTTAGTCATGGCCTACTGGGAACAAGAAGTGATAGGGAAGGATGACCAAATGATGACTAAAATTAAATTTTATACACGTTTCCTAGATGATATTTTTATTTCAATGGAAGGAGATGAAAAAACAGCATTTGATTTGGTTTCATCTTTCAATAACAGTTCTGGTTTCCTGTCTTTCACATATACGTACAGTAGTGAAAGGATTGCTTATTTAGACGTAGATTTATGGAAGGACCATAAGAATAGACTATTTTGTGCCAAAATTTATAGGAAAGAAACATATTCTAACACCTTGCTCCATTATAGCAGTAACCATCCTTGGTATCAGAAAAAATCAGTAGTAAAAGGCCAATTGGTCAGAGCAGCACATATGATTTCCAGAGATGTGGATTTTTTTGATGAGTGCCAGTTACTCAAAGAAAAGTTTTTGAGACGTGGTTACCCGAAACAACTCATAGACAGTCTGATTAATGAATTGAAAATAAAAAGAGAATCAGGTATTTAGCAAGCTATTCTTGGTGGTACACAACACTTGGTAGTACAGGTTCAAAAACCAGACACATCATTAGTAAGACTGGCATTTATAACTCCTTTCAGTATTGACAGTGAGGTCATCACATTGATAATCAATAAAAATTGGCCAATAATCAATAATGACAAAGAATTAGGAAACAAACTACCAGATAAACCAAAAATAGTTTGGAGAAAAGGTAAAAACATCAAACAAATCATGGAGAGCAACATACAGGGACTGCCATGGAGAAAGGGTATGTTTCAATGCAGTATGTGTAATTATTGTTCTTATCTGAATACTGTGGAAACTTTTTGCATAAGGAATGTTACATACGAGGTGAGACACAAATTTACCTGTCAGTCCAAAGGTGTAGTGTATTTAGCCCAGTGTCAACAATGTCCAGCATTTTATTTTGGGAAAACTGACAGAAAACTCCGTGAACATGTCTATGAACACTTATATGCTGTTAGGAAAAACAAACCTGAAAATGCATTAGCAAAACATACAATGGAAAATCTGAATCACAAATTTCTGTTTAGAGCAAGTAATTGTGTTCTCACAGACAGTAGGGGTGGACCACACCATGTACAATTAGAGATATTGGAATTATACTGGCAGATCCGTTGTAATGCTAGTGTTATTCCTGGACTCAATGAAATATGCTCCCTCTATCCAATATTGAAGTTAAGAAGTTTGTGCAGATGAGGATATAACTACACATATATTTCATCTGGATTAATTTAATGTAGTTATATTCATGTATTGACACATTTACATTTTTTCTTGTTATATTCATATATATATATATATATATATATATATATATATATATATATATATATATATATATATATATATTTTGTATGTACAGAATAGACCTATCTCTATCTTTATTGTGTTTCTGATTCAGGTATTAGTCATTGTTTCAAAATCACAACATCGACCTGTTTTATATACAGATATGTTCTGCATCAATCTGTTTTTTTATGATGTCATTTGGGACATTTTCACCCCCCCCTTTTTTACACACATTATGTATATCGATTTATTGGTTTTATACATATTTAGATATACTAGTTATTGTTTGTTTGATATAGTCTTCACCATTGTAAATATATGTGGTATAGATGTACTTATTGGATTCAGCTATTTCCACTACTATAGATTCACTGTTGTTAACGTATACAAGGTACATGCCATAGTTTTTAATCTTCTGATTATTTGCCTAAATATTTATTCCATTATAATGACTTTGGTTCACGTTAGACTAGTACTAGGTTTGACTATCTTAATAGTAACAGGGTTTTTCACTGGGTTAACTATTTCATGTTAACCAGCATTTAAATTGGCCATAGCGTTCGAATTGTGTTTTTTGCCTTTTTCCTTCCCTTTTACACATATCATGCACGCTAGATTCACAAGTTTTTATATACTAGGTATAGTAAGCTATTGTTTGTTAAACAGGATTTTGCTTATTGTAAATATCTGCATTTTATATTTTATATGTATTTATTGGATCTGCATTTTATGATTATAGACCCATTATTTTCATGTATATATATATATATATATATATATATATATATATATATATATATATGTATATATATATATATATATATATATATATATATACTATAAAATGTTTTAACATTTTAAAATTTACACCATTTAAATGTTTTTTACTTGTCCTGTTGATGTCAGACAAGCATTAGGTTTTACCTTTCATGGTAAACACAGTTTTTTCTGTTAGTTTAAAGTATTTAACACTCCATTAGTATTAAAATCAGCTGTGGTGTTTGTAATTACAGCACCACTCCACCAGGATATATACTGTAGTTGTTGTAAGGTTCTTTGTCTGAAGAAGTCCCACAATTAGGTGGGATGAAAAGCACTTAACTTTTATTTGTTTCTTTCATTTTTGCTATTTAATTAAAGTGTTTTTTTTTTTTATGATACAGCTACATCGTTGTTTTTGGGGAGTGGCATATGCTGTTTACAGATTTCTGTGTTCAGCTGTTACATTGTTTGTTGTTTTTTCGAGTTTAAAGGTTCAGTCACCAACACGACTCCAATGAGTGCAAATATCTGTGACAGAAATACACGAGACAGCTTTCATGTAGCAACATTTCATTACATGCCGATGTATTTCCGAAGGGATTGAAGGACCAACATCACCTGCATGCTATACAGGAACCAATTAACAATGGCTTAATGAATAAGGCTGCAATTACCATAATATTAGTCTACTAAAGGATAGGTCTTCAAATAGGGAAGAAGCCATCACACAAATATTGAATATGTATAAATGCAGTTCCTACACACCTGCATCTGCTATGTACACCCACATACATCTCCCCTACACCCGAAACAATTGCAATACAGACTGTAATAACATCACAAACATCCACTCACTGTATGACATCTGCAGAAGCCTTAACATACCTTGTGAGAGACACACTATAATGGCCCTATGTGAAATCATTGCTGTTGTACAATGGAACAGACGCCGATGTTACAGGGTTTGGTTGCAATAATCCCATATCAGACGGCTGATATAACAGCTAGACTTACATGTAGAACTACATCCTCTAGCCGTTACATACACTCCATGGGGGCCATGAAGTTAATATATCTCTGTGTGTCTCCATATAGCTGTTGCAATTCATCACAAACAACACATCCAGGCCATTTTCCTCGAAGGTAGGGCAAAGGGACAACACCCAAGTGGAGTATTCAATTATACCACCACTGTTGCCATGGCTAATGGAGTAGCTGCACAGCTTATGTGCATGTAATCATCTACTCCAGAACACCAATTGGTGGCAGGATACTACGTTACTGATATCTAAGTATAAAAGGATGGCATGTCATACATTCAAACCATATGTACATACGAGAAAAGCGTTACAACAGAAAACGAATAGGACTTATTATCGTCAACTCAGGATACTAATAAGGTATGTAGAACACTCGGTATGTTAGTGTATGTAGTACCAGTTCTGTATTAATTAAAGTGTACGCAATGCATATAATGGGAAAAAGTATTATGTAGTGACGTATTGTTGAGCATAGTAACGCTCATAGAAATTGTGTGTACTGCTGTGGGCCAGAAGGTAAATACCTCATACACCGCAAGGGATGCTATATAAGGACTTTAAACACAACAATTCTACTCCAGCTGCTGTCAGTGGCAGGGTTTGTCCAACATGTACGTGCCATAACAGAGGATAGTTTATGTTGATATACTGTAACAGTAGGCATATGTATGGGCGTGTAACTGAGAATAACATATCTAAGGTAGTTCTGCTGTGCAATTATGATTTGCATTGTGGGATATTGTGGCAAAAATGTGAAATGTACAGTATTGTTGGTAGATATGTCTAACATTTTACAGAGCATTACTGTTATGTTATGCAAACATCAGGTATGTCTATTGGCATGTACAATACACAATAACAGGATACATATGACTTGTAGTCACTAGACAGTGTATCAGCATGATAGCTAATTGAAATGGAAGAGCTAGTCAATTATCCATGCACAAAGGACATGTAATAGCTTCATAGGCTCATAGTTAGGTACTATGCTGTCTGACCAAGGCCATTTGTAAGCCTAACTACAGTGTTTTCACTTGCGGCACCTCCCTAGGTTAGTGTCCTGTGCCTGTGAACAGCAGAGCCATTCGTTTCCTGCACCTCTGTACAGCAGAGCCACTGCAGTGATCCCTGGTGTACATGTCTGTCTCTCATCTACCCATTGCGGTATCTCTTGAAGAGTGCTAGTGAGGGTCCCTGCCTGATGTACATAGGAATCATGTTCCAAAGCATGGTGAGTGTCCGGGTCAGGAATGCATCCCTCCAGCACGTCCTAGTCATCATTGCATTTAGGTACATATCCCAGAGCATGTGGCTCTCAGTGGCTTTTGCTTATGTGGAGCATATCCATCAATATTGTTTTGGACATGGGCCTTGTATGTTCAGCAGAGATCACCTATGAGTATGCGGTATGCAAACAAGTACAGTTGGGGTTTCTGTAGTTGGGCTGCATACGTCTTCCTTCTGAGATCAGTATTCCTCTTGGTGTGGTAATGTTGTGGTATTTAAAGCCGTTGCTGTTGTCTCGTAAGGTACATCCCAAATGGGGTGTTGTACCCTTTAATGTGTTTCATAAGTCATGAGTAGAGAGGCACAATGGCTGCCTTTGTTCTGGCTACAAACCCATTACAGATTAGGGTGGCCATGTAGAAGGATATCCACACCACCTTGGCAATATGGTTATCAAAGGAGTGAATGCTATCTACTTGGGTTCTAAGGTCCCTTATTACATCTTATGTAGGTAGGAGACTACCACCAATGTGATAGTCCATGGGTGATTGGTGTAATCCAAAGGGGATGTCTATGCACCTTGTGGAATGCAGCTTGAGACCATGTTATTGACACCAGGTGTCCTTCCCCTTATGGAGGGTGTCTGTATCAGCTGGGGAATCAATCATGGCCCCTAGTATGCAGTCATTTGCAAACCTATTCAGGGTAAGTCCTCCTATGCTAGCCTGTACCTGAGAGAAGCATATACTGAACATGAGGGGCCCTATGATCAAGGACTGGGGGGACGCCAATTGCAATGGATTTACAGTAGGAACTAGGGTGTGCTACCCTCACTGTGTGGGTTCTGTCCATGAGCCACTCTGCATAACAACTCATGACGTATGGTTAATGTGCAGGTGGATGTGTATGTTGACAATACCAGAATGGGGAACGGTGTTGAAAGCCTTTGAGAGGTCAAGGTAGGCTGTGTGGACCTCCTTACACTCATCTACTGCCTTGGTACCTGTCTCAAAAGACCCCACCAGGTTTAGGAGGCATGGTCTGGCCCTAACAAATCCAAACTGGGTGGGATCAAAGGTTTGGAGGCCACCAATGTCTCTGTGAATGAGATCCATGATGATGTGCTCCATAGCCTTGCAGAACAGTCTAGTCAGGCATATAGGGCAATAGTTCCCCTGGTCCATTGTGGAGCCACCTTTGTGGAGTGTGATAACTGTTGCTGTGTGCCATTTAGGGACCACAATGCCTGATGCAAGGCTATTAGTGAATATGGTGCCCAAGTGGGGAGCCATTTCGTTCTGAAGTTCGTGGAAATCGCAGCCTGGGATGTTGTACGGTCACATGGATGCTGTGTTCCTGGCTTTAGAGAGTGCAGCTTTGAACTGCATAGTTGTGATGGCAGGGACTCTGCATTGTTCCTGTATAGATATGGGCTCTTTAGGGTGTGAGAGGGGTGTAAAGTTAGCACTGAACCTATTTGCCAGGATGTTGCCAATATCAGTTGGTTCTGTAATGTTCGTGCCTTACTGCTGTATGTCAGAGCAGATGTGGGTATCACCATCGAGAGTAGTGACATACCTCTAGAACACTTTGTGGTAGTCCTTGGAATTAGTCATGGTAATGTTTACATAGCTAGCTTTGGAGGATGTGATAAGGGACCTCAGATTTTTACTGAGGCTGACCAGGGAGCTCCTCCACTCATGGGATTGTACTCTACTTTGCAACAGTCTCCTCCTTCTGTAGTACATTATGTCCATGGCAGTGGACTACCAGAGTGGCATCCATTTTCTGGTGGGTACCGTCATGGCTCTGTTTGGGATAGCATGATCCATGCAGTCGTGTAAGTGCTAATTAAGTGCAAGTGCTAATTAAGTGCAGTTGTGTATGATTCGGCGGTTGTAACTGTATTGTCCATCTGCACGGGTGTCATGACAGTTACTACTGCTGTCATAAGAAGCCTGAAGTTGGCTTTGTAGAAATATTGTACTGTGTTTTCTGTAAAGGGTGTGGTGCCGGGATGTGGATAACAAGGGTGATTAGCGTACGTTCAGATCTGACCAACGAGGAGATAACCCCAGGTGTGGAACACCAGTCACACATGTTGGTAATGACCAGGTCTAGGATATTGTTGGCCCTGGCGGTGGTGTGGATAGATTGATCCAGGCGATTGGAGGTTATGAATCTCAGAAAGCGTTGGCCTAATGTGTTGGTACATGAGTAGGTATGCCAGTTAATGGTGGGGTAGTGTCAGTCGCACATCAGTAGTGTCTGTTTGAATCCTACTTTCCAGTACATCAAGTAGTGAGGACCATTAACCATGGGGTATGGTGTGGGATCTGTAGCAAGCTACAATTTGTACAGCAGTTATGGCCAGAGTTAGTTGCACTTGGATTACCTGTGATGCATTGTGCTAAGCAACCAGCATGGAGGTGTGGATATCCTTGGGAAATATGGACACACCTTCGCCGTGGGTGTTCCGGTCCTGGTTACATGACTGAAAGGTGTGGTATGAGTAATAGCCTGGTAGTGCAGGGGTGCTCTCAGGAGCCTAGAAGCAGGTCCCAGTCACTGCACAGATATCAAAGTGGTTCATTACAAGGAGTGCCTCGGGTGAGTGAGTTTGAGATGAAGACGTCAAGCATTGAGTAGCATTACCCTCAGGTTTTGCTTGCCTGTTCCTGTTATGGTGGTGAATATGTTATTTGAACCATGTCTAAAACAGGCACTATAGGAGCAGCAAGAGCCTTAGCCATTATCCGGAATCCCACGGCCGACAGGTGCAAGCCATCTGTGCCAAAGCATTGTGTTCTGTCGACCATGTCATTCAAAGCAGACAGATACTGGATACTCTTGGAATGACACCAAAAGCATAGCCAGTTGTTGAAGTAAATAATTTTGCCCTTCTACTGCATTATCAGTCTGGATGATGGCCGAATGCTACTCAGGGCTAAGGCGATACCTGCCTGGGCTACAAGATCGGAGAGCTATTCCATGTCTCTTTACATGTAGTTCAGGAAGGTACATCTCAGGGCATTCGCATTAACATGGAGAATGACAGTCATATTGTACCTGTTGAGGAGTGACCTGAGTGCATAGGTTATGTTGTGGATCCTGTTACCCGACAGGCAGCTGACAGTAACTATCACCTTGTGTAGCCTGCTGAGTGGGACATCAGTGTGACCGTCTATAGAGTCACCTATGACTAGTGTGTTGGGTACGTTATATCACCCGTTTGGCTGTGGTTGATGGGCACACTGAGTCTGTGAGCTATAAGTAATTGGTGTTGTGTTGGGGGATGGGGGCTGCCTGCATTTCTGCTTTGGAGTTCTCTGTTGCCTAGACAGAGTAGTATTGAGAGGCTCCGCAAATGTTGTAGTCTTACTATGTGTGGCCTGTGGTGGTGGAGATCTAGTGAGACTATGTGATGAGTGTGGTGTGGTGCAAATGTTTAACATCCCCACATGATTTTCAGGTTCAGTCTGGGTTGGAAAGAGCTTTACTTCCAGCATGGCTAGATATGTGCATCTCCCACAGGTTTTAGTGTTGTATGTTAGGAGGGGAGTATTGACTGTGTACATGAGACAATTTCTATATTGCCTCATGATGCCCATATTCATCCTATAGACAGGCGATAACACTGGGAATTGACACTTGGACATGCCTGAATATTTAACTATTTCCCACTAGATATGTGAGGAAAGTATGTACAAGAGCTGTTTTACTCTAAGCAAGTGGGAAATGAAAGTACAAACAGTGTTTACCTGTAGGTAATGAGGAGGATTGAGTGCTATAGTAATTAGTAGCTCATTAAGTGCTTACATGTTCTGAACAAGTGCTGATCATGAATAAGCAATACAGATAGGGAGTTGGATAACATAAACACACTGCCCCCCTCCAACAGATACACAATCACATATCCATGAACACTACAGGCCCCTGTAACCATAACTATGATGGTACAAGGTGCATTCAGGCTGCATGGGACCTGTCCACATCCCTGGTTGTATCATGCACGTATGGCAAAACAGTTTGCTCTACACATACACATCATGTAAAACATAGCTTCATGTCAGTCTGTGAAAACACTGAATGGTGCACACCAACAGTTATCACAAGCCACAAAGTGGAGACACCACTCATAATGGGAGGCACTACACTACCACCCTGCTGAGTCTGGTTTGAAAGTCCATGAACTTTAATCAACGTATATGTTGTTAGCAGTACAGATGCAGATGACAGTACGGATGATTTCACACTGCATATCATACCTAGTACAAGGATCACCACATGCTGGACAGATCCTTGTGCCATACATGTTACATACTCCTGCCATACTATGTAAACCTGTCCAGCAAAGCTGCACATTTCACCTCTGTCAGACATGGTGTGATGACCGCATGGTAGATGTATCATTAACCATGTGGATCAGTTATGTGGCACTGCTTCACCTGGTGCTGGAAACACGGCTGTCGGCTACAGCTAGGTAACCTTACATCCTAGGCTCATACATGGCCCAGGGCATACAGACTACTAGATGACCTTGGCCGTACATGCTATAGTTGATAACCATTCCTGCAAATACCATCAGGCTAGCCAGTGTCCCATGTGTATCACATGTGCAACACAGGCGATATGTGGCAGGATGTTGAACTGCTGTACAGTGCCATGTAGATGTATATGGCAAAACACATGCATGTAAAGGCTTCCGTGTGCATGTCAGCATTGTCACAGGTCATGTCCGTTAAGGCAGTGTATGTATTTATATGTGACATATACACAGCATCAAGGTCAACAGCATTAATGTGGACACATCCAGGCATTTGCTGATAGGTAAGAACACCAGTACAGGCAAACACACATGCCCACATCAAGACAGAATCCACATGGAGTATGAGCAATGTAATCAGGTGACACACATATATGGTGATAATATCCAATCCCCATTGGGTGTCACATGTGTGTGACACAAACATGTCAGTGGTGTCAGTGTCATGAAGATTATCAAAGACAACTGTTTATATGTAATAAATGTGATACACGTGTATGTGTAGCTGTATCTCTGTGCATCTCTGAGATCCTGTCACCTGTCTCCATCATTATGTCTTCCAGATATGCCGCGAGCAAGGCTCCCAGCCTATACCCGCTTGTAGGATGAGGCCCTTATACCTTACCTCCAAGACAACTATGATGTCCTGTTTAGCCATGCGCCACAGGATGCACAGCAGTGGGATGACCTTTGGCAGGAACTTTGAAGGAGGGTTAATGATGTGGGTGGCCATAACCGCACATACC
>NC_056731.1:435242541-435415041 GCF_019279795.1 Protopterus annectens | reverse complement strand
AAAAACAAGCAGAAACAAATAAATGAAAACTCAAACTAAGCTAGAACTTTCAATGAGTGACCTCCCAAACCTCCTGTAACAGTAACACATGGGATAAGTGCAAATGACCCTTATGAATATAAGGTGTTTCAGCTATACGGCGATTCTGATTGCCCATGACTTTTACATTTGAAGTTATTTTAATAGACAATTTCAGACCAATAATATCAAACCCCACTAACCATGGAAATGCATATTTTGGCTTTGTTACAACCTCGCCAACAGAGCATAAACAGAGTGCTTCACTAAGCATAAGAAACACAGGGTTGTTATACCCATCTGATGTCTATTATCATTAGGGTGACTGCAGAATATCCCAAATAACAAATTAAAACAAAGAGTTAAAAGGTTATGCTGAAAAACCAATCAGAAAAAAAACTAAATGAAAACTCCAGCAAAGCTAGAACTTCCAATGAGTGACCTCACAAAACTTCTGTAACAGAGGCACATGGGATATATGAAAATGACCCTTATGAACATCAGGTGTTTCAGCTATATGGTGATTCTGATTGCCCATGACTTTTACATTTAAAGTCATTTTAATGTACAATTTCAGGCTAATAAAACCAAACCGCACTAGCCATATATATACATATTTCAGCTTGTTATGACAGCATTAGCATAGCATAAGCAGAGTGTTTGACTAAGCATAAGAAACACAGGGTTGCTATAAACAGCTGATGTCCATTATCATTAGGGTGACTGCAAAATATCCCAAATAACAAATTAAAACAGAGTTAGAAGGTCACACCAAAAAAACAATCAGAAAAAAACTAAATGAAAAGTCCAGCCAAGCTAGAATTTCTAATAAGTGACCTCCCAAACCTCCTATAACAGAAACACATGGGATAAATGCAAATGCCCCTTTTGAACATAAGGTGCTTTAACTACATGGTGATTCTGATTGCCTATGGATTTTACATTTGAAGTCATTTTAATATACTATTTTAGACCAATAAAGCCAACCCCGCAGTAAATATGAATAGATATATTTTAACCTTCTTATAACCTCAGTAGTATAACATAAGCAAAGTGTTTGACAAAACATAAGAAACACAGGATTGTTATACCCAGCTGATGTCCATTATCATTAGGGTAATTGCAAAATATCCCAAATAAAAAATTAAAACAAAGTTAGAAGGTCACACTGAAAAACCAATCAGAAAAAACTAAATAAAAACTCCAGCCAAGCTAGAACTTCCAATGAGTGACATCTCAAACCTCCTGTAACAGAGGCACATGGGATATATGCAAATTACCCTTATAAACATCAGGTGTTTCAGCTACATGGCAATTCTGTTTGCCCATGACTTTTACATTTGAAGTCATTTTAATGGACAATTTCAGGCCAATAGAGTCAACCCCCACTAGCCATGGATATGCATATTTTGGCCTTGTTACAACCTCATCAGCATAGCATAAGCAGAGTGTTTGACTAAATATAAGAAACATAGGGTTGTTATACACAGCTGATGTCCATTATCATTAGGGTGACTGCAAAATATCCCAAATAACAAATTAAAACAATGAGTTAGAAGGTCACACTGAAAAAACAATCAGAAAAAACTAAATGAAAACTCCAGCCAAGCTAGAACTTTCAATGAGTGATCTCCTAAACCTCCTGAAACAGAAACATATGGGATAAATGCAAACGACCCCTTTGAACATAAGGTGTTTCAGCTATATATCAATTCTGATTGCCTATGAATTTTACATTGGAAGTCATTTTAACAGACAATTTCAGGCCAATAAAGTCAAACCCCACTAGCTATGGATATGCATATTTCAGCCTTGTTATGACTTCATCAGGATAGTATAAATAGAATATACCACGAAGCATAAGAAACACAGGGTTGTTATACACAGCTGATGTCCATTATCATTAGGGTGACTGCAAAATATCCCAAATAACAAATTAAAACAAAGAGTTAGAATGTAACACTGAAACACCAATCAGAAAAAAATAAATGAAAACTCCAGCCAAGCTAAAACTTCCAATGAATGACCTCCCAAACCTCCTGTAACAAAGGCACATGGGATATATGCAAATGACCCTTATGAACATCAGGTGTTTCAGTTATATGGTGATTGTGATTGCCCATGGCTGTTATATTTGAAGTCATTTTAATATATTATTTTAGGCAAATAAAGACAAACCCCAGTAACCATGGATAAGCATATTTTAGCCTTGTTATAACATCAGCAGCATAGGATAAGAAGAGTGTTTGACTAAGCATAAGAAACACAGGGTTGTTATACCCAGCTGATGTCCATTATTATTAGGGTGACTGCAAAATATCCCAAATAACAAATTAAAACAATGAGTTAAAAGGTCACACTGAATCAGAAAAAAAAAACTAAATAAAAACTCCAGCCAAGCTAGAACTTCCTATGAGTGACCTCTCAAACCTCCTGTAACAGAGGCCCATGGTATATATGCAAATTACACGCATGAACATCAGGTGTGTCAGCTATATGGCAATTCTTTTTACCCATGACTTTACATTTGAAGTCATTTTAATAGACAATTTCAGGCCAATAGAGCCAACCCCCACTAGCCATGGATATGCATATTTTGGCCTTGTTACAACCTCATCAGCATAGCATAAGCAGAGTGTTTGACTAAATATAAGAAACATAGGGTTGTTATACACAGCTGATGTCCATTATCATTAGGGTGACTGCAAAATATCCCAAATAACAAATTAAAACAATGAGTTAGAAGGTCACACTGAAAAAACAATCAGAAAAAACTAAATGAAAACTCCAGCCAAGCTAGAACTTTCAATGAGTGATCTCCTAAACCTCCTGAAACAGAAACATATGGGATAAATGCAAACGACCCCTTTGAACATAAGGTGTTTCAGCTATATATCAATTCTGATTGCCTATGAATTTTACATTGGAAGTCATTTTAACAGACAATTTCAGGCCAATAAAGTCAAACCCCACTAGCTATGGATATGCATATTTCAGCCTTGTTATGACTTCATCAGGATAGTATAAATAGAATATACCACGAAGCATAAGAAACACAGGGTTGTTATACACAGCTGATGTCCATTATCATTAGGGTGACTGCAAAATATCCCAAATAAATTATAACAAAGAGTTAGAATGTAACACTGAAACACCAATCAGAAAAAAAAATAAATGAAAACTCCAGCCAAGCTAAAACTTCCAATGAATGACCTCCCAAACCTCCTGTAACAAAGGCACATGGGATATATGCAAATGAACCTTATGAACATCAGGTGTTTCAGTTATATGGTGATTGTGATTGCCCATGGCTGTTATATTTGAAGTCATTTTAATATATTATTTTAGGCAAATAAAGACAAACCCCAGTAACCATGGATAAGCATATTTTAGCATTGTTATAACATCAGCAGCATAGGATAAGAAGAGTGTTTGACTAAGCATAAGAAACACAGGGTTGTTATACCCAGCTGATGTCCATTATCATTAGAGTGACTGCAAAATATCCCAAATAACAAATTAAAACAATGAGTTAAAAGGTCACACTGAATCAGAAAAAAAACTAAATAAAAACTCCAGCCAAGCTAGAACTTCCTATGAGTGACCTCTCAAACCTCCTGTAACAGAGGCCCATGGTATATAGGCAAAGTACACGTATGAACAGCAGGTGTGTCAGCTATATGGCAATTCTTTTTACCCATGACTTTTACATTTGAAGCCATTTTAATAGACAATTTCAGGCCAATAGAGCCAAAACCCACTAGCCATGGACATGCATATCTTGGCCTTGTTATAACCTCATCACCATAGCATAAACAGAGTGCTTGACTAAACATAAGAAACATAGGATTGTTATACACAGCTGATGTCCATTATAATTAGGGTGACTGCAAAATATCCCAAATAACAAATTAAAACAAAGAGTTAGAAAGTCACACTGAAAAAACAATCAGAAAAAACTAAATGAAAACTCGAGGTAAGCTAGAACTTCCAATGAGTGAGCTCCCAAACCTCCTGCAACAGAGGCACATGGGATAAATGCAAATGACCCTTATGAACATAAGGTGTTTCAGCTATATGGTGATTCTGATTGCCCATGACTTTTACATTTTAAGTCATGTTAATGGACAATTTCAGACCAATAGAGTCAACCCCCACTAGCCATGGATATGCATATTTTGGCCTTGTTATAACCTCATCAGCATAGCATAAGCAGAGTGTTTGACTAAACATAAGAAACACAGGGTTGTTAAGAGTTAGAAGGTCACACTGAAAAAAACAATAAAAAAAAACTAAATGAAAACTCCAGCCAAGCTAGAACTTCCAAAGAGTGACCTCCCAAACCTCCTACAACAAAGGCACATGGGATATATACAAACAAACCTTATAAACATCAGGTGCTTCAATTATATGGCAATTCCGATTGCCCATGACTTTACATTTGAAGCCATTTTAATTGACAAGTTCAGGGCAATAAAGCCAAACCTCATTAGCCATAAATATACATATTTCAACCTTAGTATAAGCAAAGTATCTAATTCAGTATAAGAGACACAGGATTGTTATACCCAGCTGATGTCCATTATCATTAGGGTGACTGCAGAATATCCCAAATAGCAAATTAAAACAAAAAGTTAGAAGGTCACACTGAAAAACCAATCAGAAAAAACTAAATAAAAACTCCAGCCAAGCTAGAACTTCAAATGAGCGACCTCCCAAACTTCTTGTAACAGAGGCACATGGGATATATGCAAATGACCCAATTTATTTAGAGGTTTTAGTGTCTTGTATCAATGCATATAATATGTAAATTATTAATGCCTGTAATGAAATCTAGATATATTTGTCATGAATTTTAATGATGGTTTTATTGTATGTTTTTTTTCTTTTCTTTTTCCTTTTGGAACATTTGAAATGGGTTTTAATGTTTTCATTGGTTGATCAATTAAATGATGTCAGCAGATAGTAGCTTTATAGGTCTGCTGATTTCTCTTTGAGCCCACATCTGATGAAGTAATATGTAAATGAAAATGTATTGTGGAACGTTTATATGTGCTGAGTGTTGCTGGAAGTGAAAGCTGTTTTAAAACTATTAAACTTTTCATGTCATCCATTCCTTCTCTGTGGCTTAATTGTTTCACCTACTGCATCCTCTTCTCTCTAGAGTATATCTCCATCTCTCCCGGGTCTCCTCCACCTGTTCTCTACTCTCACTATAGATCACAATGTCATCTGTAAACATCATAGTCCACAGAGACTCCTGTCTGATCTCATCTGTCAACCTGTCCATCACCATTGCAAATAAGAAAGGGCTCAGAGCTGATCCTTGATGTAATCCCACCTCCACCTTAAATGCAACCATCACTCCCACCACAGACCTCACCGCTGTCATACTACCCTTGTACATATCCTGTACCACTCTTACATACTTCTCTGACACTCCAGACTTCCTCATACAATACCACAACTCCTCTCTAGGCACCCTGTCATATGCTTTCTCTAAGTCTACACAAACACAATGTAACTCCTTCTGACCTTCTCTGCACTTCTCCATCAACACTCTCAGAGCAAACATTGCATCTGTAGTGCTCTTTCCTGGCATGAAACCATACTGCTGATCACTAAACATCATGTCCCTTCTTAACCTAGCTTCCACTACTCTTTCCCATAACTTCATGCTGTGACTGATCAGTTTAATCCCTCTGCAGTTACTACAGCTCTGCACATCACCCTTATTCTTAAAAATTGGTACCAAAAGACTTTTTCTCCATTCCCCAGGCATCCTCTCACTTTTCAAGATTTCATTAAACAATCTGGTGAGAAACTCCACTGCCATTTCACCTAAACACCTCCATGCTTCCACAGGTATGTCATCTGGACCAACAGACCTTCCATTCTTTATCCTCTTCATAGCTATCCTTACTTCCTCCTTGCTAATCCATTGCACTTCATGATTCACTATCCCCACATCATCCAACCTTCTGTCCCTCTCATTCTCTTCATTCATCAACCCCTCAAAGTACTCTTTCCATCTGCTCAACACACTCTTCTCACTTGTGAGTATGTTTCCCTCATTATCCTTTATCACCTTTACCTGCTGCACATCTTTCCTAGCTCAGTCCCTCTGTGTAGCCAATCGGTACAGGTCCTTTTCTCCCTCCTTAATGTCCAACCTTTCATACAACTCTTCATATGCCTTATCCTTGGCATTCACCACCTCTCTGTTTGCCATGCACCTCATCTCCTTATACTCCTGTCTACTTTCTTCATCTCTCTGACAATCCCACTTTTTTTGCCAACCTGTTTTTCTGTATACTCTCCTGTACTTCCTCATTCCACCACCATGTCTTCTTGTCGTCCTTCCTCTGTCCAGATGTCATACCAAGCACCTTTCTAGCTGTCTCCCTTACTAGCTCTGCTGTAGTTACCCAGCTATTTGGTAACTCTTCACTGCCACCCAGTGCCTGTCTTAACTCTTCCCTGAACTCCACCTCACAAGTACCCTTTTTCAATTTCCACCATTTGATCCTTGGTGCTGCCATTACACTCCTCCTCCTCTTCTTGATCAGCAACATCATCCTACAAACCACCATCCTATGCTGCCTAACTACATTTTCCCTGGTCACCACTTTACAGTCTCCAATCTCCTTCAAACTGGCCCTCCTACATAAGATATAATCCACCTGTGTGCATCTCCCTCCACTCTTGTATGTCACCCTATGCTCCTCTCTCTTTTTAAAATACGTATTCACTGCAGCCATGTCCATCCTTTTCGCAAAATTGACTACCATCTGACCTTCTGCATTCCTTTGCTTAAAACCATACCTACCCATCATTTCCTCATCCCCTCTGTTCCCGTCACCAACATGCCCATTGAAATCTGCTCCAATCACCACTCTTTCCCCCTTGGGTTCAGTCATCACCACTTCATCCAACTCAATCCAAAATTTTTCTTTCTCATCCATCGCACACCCAACCTGTGGAGCATATGCACTAACAACATTCATCATTACACCATCAATTTCCAGCTTCATAAACATCATTCTATCTGACACTCTTTTCACCTCCAAAACACTCTTAGCATACCATTCCTTCAGGATAACTCTTACGCCATTTTTCCTTCCATCCACACCATGATAAAACAATTTGAACCCACCTTCGATACACCTAGCCTTACTCCCCTTCTGTCTGGTCTCTTGCACACACAATATACCAACCTTCCTTATGTCCATCATATTGGCTAGCACTCTCCCTATACCAGTCATACTGCCAACATTCAAAGTTCTGACCCTCACTACCACAGTCCTAGCCTTTCTTCTCTCTTCCTGCCTTCAGCCATGCCTTCCCCCTCTTCTCCTCCTTCAGCCAGCAGTAGCCCAACTTCCGCCAGCACTGTTGGCTAACAGTAATGGTGGCAGTCGTTGTTAACCCGAGCCTCGACCGATCCGGTATGTAAATATTTACTGTTGTCTGCATGAACGATTTGGTGAAGTTTTACACCGCATGCCCTTCCTGATGCAACCCTCCCTATTTATCTGAGCTTGGGACCGGCACAAAGAAATGCACTGGCTTGTGCATCCCCAGTGGCTGGGTTTTATATGTATAAAATGTATTCAATATATATATATATATATATATATATATATATATATATATATATATATATATATATATATATATATATATATATATTATCTTCTCTCAAACATCCAATGCTAATGTCATCCACTATAAATTGTCTTGTAGCCTTGCATAAGTCAGATTTGTGCTGTGGTGCTTAAATTAAGTACTGAGTCCTGTAGTCCATGTACTTATATATGGTTTTAATCTCACTGCAGTCAGCTGGTGTGTATGTATGTGTCTAGTCAGAAGAGCATAATTGTGTATACTGCAGTCACTACTACAATCCTACCAAGTACCAATATTTTGACAGCTGAACATGCCTACACATCCATTTCATGCAGGCCTTTCAACATCTTCTCTCAGACATCCAGTGCTGACATAATCTACTATAAATTGTTCTGCAGCCTTATAAAAGTCAGACTTGTGCTGTGGTGCATGGGTAAAGTACTGAGTTTTGTATGCTATGTGATTGGATAGGTAGGGGTTCTGTTCTCACTGCAGTCAACTGGTGTGTGTGTGTGTGTGTGTGTGTGTGTGTGTGTGTGTGTGTGTGTGTGTGTGTGTGTGTGTGTGTGTGTGTGTGTGTGTGTGTGTGTGTGTGTGTGTGTGTGTGTGTGTGTGTGTGTGTGTGTGTCTGTCTGTCTATCCAGTCAGAAGAGCCTAATTATGTATCCTGCAGTCACCACTACAATCACATTGAATGCCAATATTGGATAGCCTATATATCTATTTCATGCAGCTGCCCCCCAACATCTTCTCTCAAACATCCAGTGGTGATGTCATCTACTATAAATTGTCCTGCAGCCTTGTAAAAGTCAGATTTGTGCTTTGGCACTTGTGTAAAGTTCTGAGTTATCTAGTCTATGTACTTAGGTAGGGGTTCTAATCTTACTGCAGTCAACTGGTGTATGTGTTTGTGCACTTGCTTGACATTAGAAAATGCATTTTACACTAGCATGTTGGACACTGTCATTATGGTATTACCATCTTCCTCTCACAAGACACTGCTAGTGTCATCACTTATAAAGTGCTGTCCAACACTTTCCAAGTCAGACATGTGCCATGGTGCTCATGTTACATATGACGGTCTCTAGTCAGTCTATTTAGATAGGTAGGGGTTCTGTTTTCACTGCAGTCAGCTGGTGTGTGTCTGTGTGTTTGTGCACTTGCTTATCATTAGAGAGAACATTTTACACCAGCATGTTGGACACTGCTATTACTATCTTCCGCTCACTAGACTGCTGATATCATCAGCTATAGCTGCCTCTAAAGCAAGTTCTGTTAATGCCACAGGCTAGGGTAACATTCTTACAGTGAGTGACACTTGCACCATTATATCTGTGGATGTGCAGCATTTTTATCAGGGCAGGGTCAGAGACTGGCCTGTAGACCAGGCACAATTCATTTAATCCTATATGATACAGAGTACAGTGACAGGGTTTTCAGTCTATACACATACATTGTATTTTCTTATTGAGAAACCATTGGGGTCTCTCCACCTGCTGCTGGTGTCTGGTGAGATACATGCAAAATGGAACATTGTACTCTATTAATGTTCTGCTGAGGGTCTGGTGTTATAACATCCTCAGACCTGGATGTGATGCCCTTACTTATGAGGTGTATAATGTAAAAGGCCTTTTGACTGTGGAAACTTGGTGTTTGAAGTTCAGATTACTATGTACCTGTGTTCCCAGGTCTTGCACAATTGGGTTTGAGCTGGGGGGGGGGGGTATTGCCAATGCTATAATTAGCAGGAAATTCCACTTTGCAAAAATAAAAAATAATGACACTTTTTTTTGTATTTATTTTCACACCGAGCGGCTTTGGTACCAATCATTTGTCTGTGTTAGCCTCTCCTGTAACATTTTAAATCACTGGTGGCCTCAATGATTGCACCCAATCTGCAATCATCAGCAAACTTGGTAAGCCAAAGGATGTATACTTTAGCCTGGATTTTCAAGAATTAGATTCCAAACAGTAAACGGCCAGGCACAGAACCTTGTGGTACGCCACTGGTGACAGTTCTATTGGTAGAGGCTGTCACCAACTTTGACAGTATGTGTTCTGTTGGTGAGTTAGTTGACTAAACATCTTGTGATGTAAGGGTTAATCCACAGCTGGGAGAGTTTCTCAATGATACTTGAGTGGGGAATTGTGTCAAAACTCTTGGCCAGATCAAGATAGGTGACATGCACTGTGTTATTGTGTTATCTTCATCCAGGGTTTGGTGAATTTCTCACAGAAGTCTAAGAAATCTAAATTGAGTTGGGTGTAGAGTTTGATGGCCACCTATGTTCTTGATAAGGTCCATGATGATTTTTTCCATGGCCTTGCAGATGAGACTGCTTAGACTTGTAGGTATGTAGTTCCCAGGGTTGGTTGATGCCCCCCCCCCTTGTGCAATGGGATTACTGTTGATGTTTACCAGCTTGGTGTCAAGTATGCTTTGCGGTATGGCTGGTAGGATCAGGGGGTTGAAGTTTGTGCTAAATCTGTCAGCTAGCAGGTTGACCATTTCCTCCAGTGCAGCTTTGTGTTTAAACTCCTAGCATTAAGCAGCAGAACTTTGAGTTTGCCTCCAGTGGATGTTGTTATGTTGCAACATTTGTTGCTATCACATTGCCTAACAAAGGCAGTATGGAGGAGGCAAACACCTTTGCCAGTATCCAACAGGCTAGAGGACAGAGGTTCTGACCATCTCTGGCAAAGCAGCATGGCTTGTTGACAACGTAAGTCCCGGTTGAAAGATACTAGAACCCCCTGGACCTGACACCAGAAGCTAAGCCAATTGTTGAAGTCCACCAATTTTGTATATATTATGGCATCATCCTGGATGAAGGTAGAATGTTACATAGGGCTAGGGCCATACCTGCTTGGGACACATAATCTGACAATTTAGTCATGTGTCTCTTCATATAGTCCAGAGAGGTATGTTATGAAAACAATTGCACAACCCAATGATAATGTAGACAGCATAGCCCTATGAGCAGATTATGTGGTATGTGACCTGTTTACTGAGGTAAACACATGTGGTATAAGACACATGCATAATGTCCACCAGCATGTGTCTACAGTGGTGACTACTCCCTTGTATATAACACAACTCCTGAGTATGTGCAGGACATCCACATCAAAGGCCATATTACTTCCATAGTTCGCAGCCTTCATCACACCAATAACTGAGTACAATACACTGTTCTTCATGTACCTCCCTACACATCTTCCAGGGATGCATAACTCAACTGTGCCACCTTTGCCACAGTGAGCTCCCACACATCTTATTGACCATACCTAGGTATTCTTTTTGTTGCATAAACATTAGTGTCTGATGGTGTGGAACCCCCATCAAGGTGATATAGCAGATTAATATATATGATATAAATTATGGTGATGCACACAGTATATACATAGCTGTTTGACAACACTGATGGCATGGGTTATATTTGTGACAGTGTGGATTGTGCCATATATATGCCATGCACACCTGTCAACTAGCTTGGATTGATCATAATGTCACATACAGGTAAAGCAGTGTCCCTCCTAATGCCTCTAGCAGAAGTTACAGCATCAGGACAGTGTGCTTGATTACCCTCACATATTGCTGACGTGTCATATTAGTTGCACAAGTGTGTTTGTGCAGAACCATCTGTGATCACCCACAATCACATATGTTATGTCATAACATGGGATTACTGGTGATATTATTCAGTTATTGTCCATGATTGTGTGTGCTTCTGTTTACTGTTGTCCATGAGCCTGTAACTATGAGTCTCACTTGGTGGAGACCTCTGCTGACATTACAGTCATAATCAGACAAGTCATTTTGCAATGCTTCACAATATGCAACTAACACCTATTGTATACTACATCCCTGATAGATATCCTCTTCATTATTCATGTCAGGATGCTTATATTACAAAGACATCCTTTTCCATTGTTACGTCACCTTGTGCAACAGTCACATAATATACGTTTCCACTATGCAGTCCATACCATATCATGCTGATATCTGATTAGTATTCCTGCTACAACTGTCTTAATCTATATGTCCTCATCTGCTGTACATTAAGATGTTTCACCTGTCCTTTTTCCCTGTGTTCATTCCTATAATTCATCTTTGTGTCCATATTTAATACACATACTTCCCCTGGCTGTTTATTTTAAATGGCAGTCCATGTACCGTTGCAGATCATTTACACAGCTTTTGTACAGAATGCCTGAAATGGGACTTTACAATACTTTACACTGTATATACTATCTTGTAAGGTGTTTGGACCATGTACATTGCTATATTATTAACCCTGGTAATCACTGTGGCATTCCATGCAATCTCACAGACAGTAGGTAAACAGGTATACATGTCTGCTGCTAGCCATGTTTCTTTACATGGTTTCCTGGCCAGAAAAACTGTTACTATCCATGAAGCCATGCTTGTACCATTTAAAAGTGGTCCATGGAATGAATATGTAATTAGCACTGCTGCTTACCACACAAACATGTAAACTCTGTGTAGGCTTCGCATTTATTGAATCCTAAAAATGACTAGTTTTCAAGTCTTGTGTATTCTGCATCAGAGTTATATTTTGTGGTTCTAAGTTATATTTTATATATGATTTGCAAACTCAGAAATTGTGTGCCATCTATCAGATATAGTTAAGCATTTTTACTTCCATATTTCAGTGCTTTATACTTTCCTTAAAGGCAGAAATTTTTTACATTATATAACAGATAAAGTTTAGAAATAATTCACATAGTCTGTCAGCATTTAAACTTAACTCAACTTCAATGGTTGCAAAATAAATAGTTTATACATAAGGAAAGATATTCCCTGGGATTCAATAAACTCTGTGCAGGAATAGTACTATTCCTGCCCAGAGTGAACCATGTCCATGTCCGCACAGCCCTAACAGCAGCACACCTTGCATATTCATGAAGGCGCACTACTGATAAGGGCTGTATGGACACAAACAGTGAACGAGTGCAGGGGGCATGTTCTAGCAGCACTGCTCGCACAGTTAACATGCCCCCACACTCAGAAAGTGCTGTATGGCACTTTATAAAAGTAATGT
Source organism: Protopterus annectens (assembly GCF_019279795.1). Lineage (NCBI taxonomy): Eukaryota > Metazoa > Chordata > Ceratodontiformes > Protopteridae > Protopterus > Protopterus annectens. The sequence goes on along the minus strand of NC_056731.1, from coordinate 435,402,331 downwards.
GGCATAATAATAGAGAATTTCTCTAATATTATGCCAGTATTTCAGTATCCGCAGACACTGAAATGAAATAAATGTATTTCAGTGTTCGTGGACACTGAAATAGATAGGGGAGCAGGAAAGCAATGCAGGAAGTATGTGACAGGTTCTGTGACACACCCCCTGCATTGTAAAAGTGCCATATGACACCTCACAACCTGTTAAAGCAGGAAATGTGGACAAAAGGACAAAAGCACAAATAATGGGGGGTCAAAGTCCTAAAAATAGGGACACTTCATAAATGTTGCTCTTACAAACTTAGAAAGTTGATGGAAAACAGGTTATGCATTAGCATGAATTACCGAAGGATAGAAGTCTGAAAGTCAAATGTATGCCATTATTTCTTGACTGCAGTCCATGTGGACAAAAGCACAAATAATGGGGGGAGAAAGTCCTAAAAATAGGTACATCATAAATATTGCTCCTAGAAATTTAGAAAGTTGATAGAAAACAGATTATGCATTAGCATGAATTTCATAAGGATAGAAGTCTGAAAGCAAATGTATGCCGTTATTTGCTGACTGCAGTCCTCAATGACTTATCAGAAACCACAATACTTACCATGTAATATAATAATATAATAATAAAATATATTTTTTTCCATACTAAGGAATGTTTAAGCGTAGCTGAGCGGATGTGCGTGCCACAAAGCTTCCAGGGTGAAGAGTGTCCCAAGGGAACAAAATCACCAGGCCGTGTAAAGTATGGCAATGAGTGATTAACTGGGTGAGAATGGACACAAAATACTTGAACCTGCAGTTATACACACTTACACACAAATATACACTCATACAAACATTTGCAGGACTAAGATTAGCAGCCCTGCCTATCTTGACAGTCACTCCATGCTGTTACATAGTTCCTGCATGCGGCATGGGACTTATTGGGCTGAAGGATGTCAACAGATCCCTCTATGGTTGATGAAGACAGTGGGCCTTGTAAAGTGGACTTTGGGATGTGTACTGGGAGTACCATGGCCTAAAAATGTAAAACCCACCCCCAATGGATATAGTTCTCACTCAAACACATACACAGGATATAGTTCCCGTGCACATACACACACACACACACACACACACACACACACACACACACACACACACACACACACACACACACACACACACTTGCCAGGACTAAAATTAGAACCGCTACCTATTTAGTTATTGCTAATACAGTGTATGCATTTATCACTCCCCCCACAGAGCTTATAGTGTGAAGAGTGTCCCACAATTCTTCTAAGGTGAACAACATCACCAGCCCTTGTAAAGTATGGCAATGGGCAGTGTACAGGAGAATGAGGCCTCAAAATACTGTATCCTACAAATATACACACTTACAAACACACACACACACACACACACACACACACACACACACACACACACACACACACACACACACACACACACACACACACACTTTCCAGGACTCGGATTAGAACCCCTACCTATGTAGTCATTTATACTACAGTGTTATGTAGCTACTGCATGCACCACAGAGCTTATAGGGTGAAGAGTGTCCCAAGGGACCTATATCATGAATAACATCACCACCCCTTGTAAAGTATGGCAATGGTAGGTGTACTGGGTGAGAAGGGCCTCAAACTTCTTTCAACCACGTTTACATACTCACAAACACTTTTATGCACAATAATGCATGCACACACGTTTGCCTGTACTGAGATCCATAGGTTCATAGGTGTGTACTAGGCAAATGGCCATGGAGCCTTTACAAGCCTAGCCCATGGGATTACCCTAGCATCATGCCATCTGATGATAGTCTCCAGTGTGTCTAGCGAGTATAGCCACTGGAGTGATCCTCATAGAGTGAGATTTCTATTCCCCATCCATTCATCCAGATTTCCCTTGAAGAAGGCCAGTGAGGTGCTCTACTTGACATGTATATGGGGTCTATTCTATAGTGTGGGCAGTCTCTGGGTTATGAACCTGTCCCTCCAGCATGTACTGTTGATAGTGGAAATGGGGTTGAGGTCTCTGGGGCATGTGGTGAGGACAGATTGGATTCTTTAGATGTAGCATTTTTGACAGAGCTAGGTCAGAAATGGCTTTAGAAGTCAGGTAGAGATCGCATCTAAGTAGCCAATATGAGACAAAGAATAGTTGGAATTAATGGAGTCTGTCCATATAGGACAAGTGTTTAAGGCCTAGGATACTCTTTGTGAGGTACATTTGCAGCCTCTTCAGTTGTTGCAGGTGTCCAGTGAGGTGCATGCCAAATGGGCCATTGTACTCATTGATTGGCTTAATGAGGGGAGAGTAGAGGGAGATAACAACCTCTTACTTCCTGGATGCAACACCCTTAGTAATGAGATGTGCCACACAGAAGGACTTTCTGAACACAGTTGCACTGTGGTGGTCAACAGAGAGCTCGCTGTCAGCCTGTGTTACCAGTTCTCTTATAACGACTTCAGTGATAAGTGGACTACCATCAATGTGCTGTTTCATGGAAACCATGTTCCTCCCAAAGGGGATGGCACATTTTCTAGCATTGAGCTAAAGTCCAGGGTTCTGACACCAGTCATAGGTCTCAGTGAGGCCTTTCTGCAAACTGTCAACATCATGTGGGGGAGGTAATAATAGCAGCCACCTTGCAGTTATCTGAGAACATTGTCAGCCAGAGTCCCTTTGTGTTGGGCTGGACTTCAGAGGCATAGCTCCTGAACACAGGAGGACCCAGGACCAAACTCTGTGGGACTTCACTCATGACTGGTTAGCAGTCTGACATGAAGTCTGCTGCTTTCTCACCATGGGTTCTATCTGTGAGCCAGTTTGTAAGCCACCTAGTGATATAGGAGTTGATGCCTATCTGACTGTGTTTGTTTATGATTACTGAGTAGGGAATGGTATCCAGGGATTAGAAGGGGCGCCTATCTTGTTATTTATTTCATACTGTTACATAGTTATTGCCTGTGGTACAGAGCTTATAGGGCTGCATTGTGTCCACAGCTACCTCTACAGTGGATGACAACAATGGGACTTGTAAAGTGAATATTGGGATATGTACTGGGTGGACCACAGCAAAAAATTGCAAAACCCACCCCCAATGAATTTGGTTCTAACACAACCCCCCTACAGGATACTGTTCTCTCACACACACACACACACACACACACACACACACACACACACACACACACACACACACACACGCACACGCACATGCACACATGCACACACACACACACACACACACACACACACACACACACACACACACACACACACACACACACACACACATACACTTGCTAGGACTGAAAATTAGAACCCCCTACCTATCTAGTTACTTCTAATACAGTGTTATGTAGGGCAGTGGGGAGTGTACTGGGTGTGAACAGGCTCAAAATCTTTAACCTACAGGCACACATACTTTTACATTTGTCAGGACTGAGATTAGAACCCCTACCTAACTAGTTATTTGTACTATAGTGTCACACAATTATCATATGGACCACAGATCTTGCAGGGCTGTAGGCTGCTCAAACGTACTTCTAAGGTGACTGAAATCACTGCTAAAGTAGGGCAATGGGAAGGGTACTGGGTGTGAACAGGCTCAAAATCTATAACCTACAGACACACACACACACACACACACACACACACACACACACACACACACACACACACACACACACACACACACACACACACACACTTTTACATTTTCCAGGACTGAAATTAGAACCCCACCCTAACTAGTTATTTATACTGTACTATAGTGTTACACAATTATCTCACATGCCACAGAGCTTGTATGGCTGTTGGCTGCCCAAAGGTACTTCTAAACTGACTGACATCAGCAGAACTGCTAACGTTGGGCAATGGGAAGTACACTGGGTGTGAACAGGCTCAAAATCTTTGACCTACAGACACACACACATTTACATTTGCCAGGACTAAGATTAGAACCCCTACTTAACTAGTTATTTGCCCTACAGTATTACACAATTACTGCAAGTGCCACATAGCTTGTAGGGCTGTAGGCTGCCCAAAGGTACTTCTAAGGTGACTGACATCAGCAGATTTGCTAAAGTAGGGCAATGGGAAGTGTACTGGGCATGAACAGGCTCAAGATATTTGACCTACAGACACACACACACACACACACACACACACACACACACACACACACACACACACACACACACACACACACACACACACACACACACACACACACACACACACACACACACACACTTTTACATACATAAATAGTTATTTGTACTATAGTGTTATGCAGTTATCGCACCCACCACAGAGCTTATAGGGCAGAGACCAGTCCAACAGTACTTCTGCATTGAATGACATCAGCAGATCTTGTGAAGTAGGGCAATGGGAGTTGTACTGGGTGGGAATGGAGTAAAACACATTCCTACACACACGCACACACACACACACACACACACACACACACACACACACACACACACACACACACACACACACACACACGAGCTTACAGGACTGAAGCCAGTCCAAAGATACTTCTAAGGTGAATGACATTAGCGGATCATGTAAAGTAGGGCAACTGGGTGGGTAAGGCACCATAATACTTAGACCTACACACACACACACACACACACACACACACACACACACACACACACACACACACACACACACACACACACACACACACACACACACACAGGTAGGTGATGTGATATTCCAACCCCACCTCAGTACCATCAGACAATGAATCTCATCTTCATGCTGGCACATGCCAGTGGTTACAACTGGTATGCAACTGTCTGCAGCAAGACATCACTCTATGTCATTCAGGGTATCTCTGTGTATGACTCACTCTCTTTGTGTGTCTCACTCTATCACTGTCTGGCCCTCTCTTCCCTATGTCTATGTGTGTGTACGCTTGACATATTGTAATATGTTGCCTATATATGTGTATGTATCACACGCAACACATGCAGATATACCACATATGTGCCATCTACAGCTGGCTGTCGATATTCCTGTCTGATGGATGTGCATCTAAATAATCACCACACTTAAGATTTGTCTCATTAGTCTCCTCTGTTCCAATCACCCTTACTAGTTTTTCAGGACAATTATTAAACACTAGACAAGAAACTTGCTCAGTTTCCAACTCTTGGAGTTGTGGATTATTGTCACACTTCAAATGTCTGCAACCCCGATAGCTTGTCTTGTCAAAGGCACATTGAACTTAAGGAATTAAAATACATCATTAGAAAAGTGAAGGCTGTTGAAGCATTAGGATCAAATGCATTCCCAAAAGAGCTGCTTCATGAATGTCTTTTTTGATTTCTCCAAGTCTTTTGGGTTTCTAATACCATGTCGGGAATGGACCCCATTCCTAAGTCAGAGTATGATTTAAGTTCATGAAATTAGTATTATTTCACTCTTTGATGCTAGTCAAAAGTGCTATTCGCAGTACCTGCAATGACTCCTTCTGCAATTCATACGGTGTTACATGAATTGGTAACATATCTAAATATGATTGTAAATTCTTTTTTATAAGACCAGTTGCTCCTACTACTGTTGGAACTGTCTGGGTATCTTTCCATGAATGTCCATAGAGAATCGTGATGAGCTCACTCAAACTCCCACCTGAGAGGTATCCTCTGCCTTCCTCACAGAGAAGTATAGTACTCATCTACTTAGTACTCAAATCGTAGGCAAAACTGACTTTATGTGTACTGTGAAAGGTTACTTCTTATGTTTTACTCTGACTATACCCTACAAATTAACTTAATTCATCAAGATTAATGTGATGTCATCTGGAAAGGTCAATTCTGGATAAAATTAAGAATTTCCTTCTGCCTTTCTGGTGTTGAAACTACTGGTAAAGTAATGCATTCCAGGGGTAATATTATTCATTGTCATGAACAAATAAACAAACAAAACACTTTTAACATGCTTGACAGAAATTGCCTGAATGAAGTTTTAACCCAGTTTAATTTATTGACATTGTTGAAGAAAGACATACATGGCCTCCTCATTCAGACATTCCTTCCCACCTCAAACATCTCTCCCAGATATATGAAGCTATGAACCTGTTCCCTTGTTTTCTTTTCTATCTCAGTTTTTCATCTAGTTTTGAGTTTCTCATTTGCTGCCATGACAACTGCCTGTCTGTACTCATTTTCCTCCTGTGTGACTTCACTTTTGCCTTCCGTTCCACTATCATTGCTGAGGATTTGTTCAGAGTCTGTTTTTAATGTCACATCATCTGCACACGAGAGATTTGTTGACCTGTGCCCTCTAACGTCTTTGCTAATTTAGTCCACCACTATTATGAACAGCAGTAGTTTGACATCTGAACTCTGAGGCACACCTTCTCCCAATGGAAACTCCTCTGTGAGTTGTTTTTACTCATCCCCTGGGGAGAAAAAAGCAAATTTAAAGGAGAAAAGCAATGTTCAATGTTTGTTTCTTTCTTCCTGTATTTTCAGCCTTTTTCTTAGGCATTTCAGGACTCAAAATTGCAAGTCCTGACATTTTAATAGGGACCTTGTCTACCTCCCCCTACCATTCCTACCTTCACCCTGATGTTTTCTCAGTTTGTCCCACATCCTCTTGAATGCCTTCATGGATTTCATTTCCACCAGTCATTTTCTTAGTTTATTCCTTGGGTCTCCAACCCTTTTCTTTCAGAAATTTTTTTGCAAATCCACTCACTGAGTATTTGTTCTCTACTGTCTACTGTCTGTATCTCTCCTCTCCTTTTTCTTCAGTTTTTAGTTTGGGCACTTGATCCAGAGATCATGTCTTTGGTCCTTATTTAGTGCTGCAAGTGCAGGCAACATTTTGAAGGATACCATAAGAATCATCAAATTTTATTAAGGAATACAGGAAGTGGCTTCATTGATAAAGTTTTGTTTCTTATAATATCTTGTTTTGATCATCATTGTGATCACTGCTGGGTACAGTTGAAAGGGAAGAAGTATTTGATCCCACTATGAAAAAACATACCAGGTAGTTTGTTGAATAATTATGAAAATTCAAGTTAAAAGTCTTTGCCTGAATCAGAGAGCACTGTGTTCCAGGTATCTAAATAATTAGTTATACACCAAGCCAAATATACCATCTGATGTTTGAAGATATGTCCTTTTCATTCAAGTGGTTTAAAAAGGACTTCCTGTGATCTTTTGCATTTACATTCCATTATTAATGTTTCTTCATCTGTTTCTTGACAAAATAACAGTCACCAATAAGGGATTCAGTCTTCAACTCTCACAGCCAGTAGCCATTTTAAACTGCATATTTTTCTTGAGGCAATTTGTCATCAATATCTATATATATTTGGTGGATATGAAGAAGGAAAAATGGCATACTCTGAGCGATTTGTGAAAGGTGTTGAAATGGGATACTTCTACAAGGTCATTGCTGTATGACTTTTGGTCTCTGCATTTGAAGAGCAAGATTTGTACCCAGATTCTTAGCATTAAGCTGTAAATATTGAAAGTGAGTATAGGACCTAACAAAGAGTGTCCCCAGGATTCATGAAGCTTGCGCCAGGCGCAGGCGTAGCATAGGCTGAATAACGCCAAATATGGCCGTCGAGTGATTCAGGTACGATCCAATTCCACGTGCCCTACCGGCATACGCCAGAACAGCGCAGCCCTCGGCATAGGTATGCTAATCACCCTATGCACAGTGTCGCACCATGAAAATGAAGGCAGATAGCGATTCATGAAGTGGTGCAGGCGTAGCGTAAACCCACAGAAATGTAAACCAAAAAACACGGTTTACATTTTCCCAAACAGAACATCGGAGCTATGGAAGCGGACCAGACTCGTGTATTACAAAGTTAACATATGCCAATGGCTAAATAAATAGCCAATGGCATAAGAAAAGATGCACAACACCTAAAAAACAACATTTAATGTCATGTCCACAGTAACGCACAGTACAACCGCAGGGCATGTGTAAGCAAACAGGAACATAAAGAAATTATATAAAAATGTCATAAAATCGCAATGTAATACAAATCAGGTTTACACCATAATATGCAATGGTAGGCATGGAACACCACAACCAAGGTGCAAGGGTTGCTAAGGGCCTGCGACAGTGTTCAGCGTGGTAACTATGAATTAGTAGTCAATGCCATGCAAATGAGGCAGGTAATACTGAATCGCAAATATCCCGCCGGATGAAGGTTGTACCATACGGCGCAGCACTATAACACCAAGGAGTGGCTCAGAGGAGATACATGACATCAGCAGAGGGGTGTGCCACCGTAGCAGTAAGCACATTGGAGCAATGCAAATCTGGCCTGGCCATTGCTAAGCAAAGCTGCAGGACAGGGGTGGGGAGGAAGGTAGAGAATCGTTCAGCTGAGAGCACAGATGGTGCCCAAAAGCGCATGTGTACGGGGATGAAAACATGCCCGAAACCTGGTAAGCGGATGCATGTGCCGTGAGCAATAGCACAAACAGGAAGGTCAGGGGAAGAAAAGAAGGAAATGCTAAAGTAGGGTAATTGGAGTACTAATGAACAATTAACACCAATCACCTCATGGGGCCAATCGACGGCAGCTGACAAGTCTGCTCGCAGAAACCTGTAAAATAGGATAGGGGAGGCATTGGAATGCAAAGAAAGGAGGGGAGGCATTGGATTGCAAAGATAGGAGATCTGTCATAGCAGAGCAAAGCAAACCGACAGCAGACCGGCAATAGCATACATTACGCAAGATAAGCCAGGTCTAGGAAAGTACAAATGAAAGCAGGCTGCTGGATGCATGCCAGAAAATGGTAGGTGGAATGTGCAGAAATGTAAAGGGAAGGTCAAGAGGTAATCCATGACAGCCAAATGTAATTCAACACCAAAGGCACTACAATAGTAGTTCCGGTAGTAAAACACATAAGATACCCTGTAGCTACGATCGTACATACACACCTTATGACATCATCGGTGTTCACAGCACAATAGTATAAAGTGGGAAAGCACCCTACACACACCTGTGTATTCCCAAACACTGCACCATAGGTGTAAACACACGGGGAACTTTTAAAATGTACTGTTGGGAGCTGCCATAGCTGTGATTCATCAGCAGGTGTTAGAGGCTGATGGTGTTGTGGAGGATGATGCCGACAACCACCGCAGGCCCCAGAGGAGGAGAAGAGTGTTCAGACCAAGGGTAACCTACCAGGGGCTACATGATCTGGAGATAGTAGAGTGTTACAGGGTGGACAGGGACATCTTGCAGCAAATAGTGGAGCTGTGCCGGCCACGCCTGAGAACCAGAAACAACAGAGGGGAACCCATCCCAGTGGACATGAAGGTATGTGTAAGCTTGTGAATACTAGCCACAGGTACCTTTCAAAGGCCAACTGGAGATATAATGGGGATCTCACAGGCATCAGCATCCAGGGTACTACACCAGTTCCTGGATGCCATGTTACCACATGCCAATGAGCATATATCAATTTCCCAAACTCAGGAGGAGTTGGCCAGCAATATGCGTCACTTCCACCGTGTGGCACACTACCCGGAGGTACTGGGTGCGACAGACTGCACGCACATAAAAATCAAGTCACCACCCGGTGAGCATGGTAGGTGCTACATAAACCGCAAGGGATTCCACTCCATCAACTGCCAGGTCGTGTGCAATGCCCAGGGCATTATCATGGATGTGTGTGCTGGCAGCCCTGGAAGCTACCATGGCTCCCATATCTGGCATGCCTCAGAGCTGTATCAGGTATTTGTCAGGGGGGACATCCCACATGGCCACCTTGTGGGGGATGCTGGCTATGCACTGGAGCATGGATGATGACTCCCATCAGAAATGCACACACACCCATGCAAGAATGCCATAATGAGGCACACGCACAAACCAGAATCATCATAGAGCATGCGTTCGGGATGCTGAAATCACAGTTCCGTTGCTTGGACACATCTGGTGGAGCCTTGCAGTACTCTCCAGGCACTTGTGCCCACATCGTCATAGTATGCGCCATGCTACATAATATGATCCTGCGGAAACAGCTGCAGCAGGGACAAAATGGTGAAGGCCCTCATAGCCCACCGCAATTGCCAAGGCCATCACAGGCACAGAGGGATTCAGACCACGAACACACTGTGCCAGCCCCAGTAGGCAGACGAAGGCATGCCCAATATGGCTATGCCTTGGCAAAGAGGGAACATATAGCACATGCTCTGACAGTGTAGGCCCCTACGGACTGACACACCTCTCCACCTGCACACACAGTAAAATGAATGGCACACAAACACGACCACCTGTAAATTGTAATGTATAGGTGGCCCACTGTATGAATCCTACATAGGCAGCCCTCAAACATTGTACACACAACAGCTATTGGAACACGGAATGTCAACACCTGAACAGTACATGCCCCTATCAGCATATGGTGGTGCTGTGTGTATAGGTTCCCAGGTACATCGGTAGGTACACTGCCAATTGTCAGAGGCCATACACCAAACGGGGCAAACAGTGTTCGATGTCGCCACAACATCGAGTAACCAACTGTCGCTTAGTGGAGCAGAGGCAATCGCGGGAGCACATATGTGTAAGCACTGTTCTGCACACACTCAGCACGGAGTCCCTGCTGTGTTAATGAGGGGCTCCACATAATATAATCATGGATATTGTGTCAAGGCATGGGTTGTACCCATGACAGGTATTCGTCACCCCGGGATGCCCCACCTACGGTTGTTTGAAGGTGTAGCACAGTATCGTGTGTGGCTGACTGTGATATACATACCCAATGCCGGAGCACATCCAGTAAACATCACATGGACATAACATTAACTGGACTCATCAATATGTAAACTAACGGAGTTACCCATGTGAATGCAGTATGGAGTAATAGCCGTATATACTCCACGTACAAAACGACATAACACGTGTACAAATCACAGATGTCCATGTGTTAAATGCAGTGACCGTCGTGCATGTTCCCGGTCCCACATCCTGCAAGGGATGTAATGTAATCCCGAAGGCACAAGTAATGCATGTCAGATGCAGGTCATCAGATCATGTTTAGCACACGTTAGCGGGAATATGCGTTGCCCACTGCTGGTAAGCGATGTTTAAATATGACTATACGGATGTGCACGAAACAGGGATAAGCTGCTCCGAATACAGATCATGGTCAATGATGTCCAGAACAGGTGAAATCAGCATTATTCACCCCTGTACTAATAGTGTCTGCTCTGAAGGGTAAAATGACCACTGCCAGGAGTAGAACACGCAATCATGTATAGAATCACCTAACACTATTGCTAGCCAAGATGTACCTATGGTAGGGTTGCCACCTCTTCAAATGACCAATGTGGGACATACGTCAGATGTCTGCAGGCCGACACATACACCCGGCCAGTACAGAAATCAGAACTTCACTGATTTGCCTAGATAAAAGCTTATTCTTGTAATGTTTACTTACTTATTCTGTTTCTATAACATATAGGTGGTTCAGATACAGAATAACTGTTTTATGCAACTATTACATAAACTATAGGAAATAAGTATGTCCTAAAATCTCAGGACATTTGCCATATTTACAAATAGTTTGCAGGACACAACTGCCCAAAGAGGGACTGTCCCTCACAAAGTGGGACAGCTGGTAACCCTAACCTACGGCAGGTGTGTAATGTGACAGGTACAGACACAAATGTGTGGAGTCCAGGAAACAGTATACACCGACAAGTACACAATGAAAGGTGTAGCTTGCCTGTCACTTTCCCTGTCAGATATATATATATATATATATATATATATATATATATATATATATATATATATATATATATATATATATATATATATATACACATATAAACACATATATAATACAGATAGAAAGGGCGATAGAGTGATATATGTTGATATATAAGGATTCAACAATATCTGCAAATATATATAGATAGGTCAACGACATTCATAACACCTTGGAGGTACAAATAAATAGGATACCGCCAACTATGGAATGTGTAACATATCGACACGCGTAACCATGAGGCTGAAAGACCGAAAGAACACAGTACCGGAACAGTACAACCGCGAGTAATAGTATGACGATATGAAGGGACATGTAGTCACCGCTGCCGGTGTTGCGGTCCACGTAGGTACTGTGTTCAACTGTGTTTGTGAGTGCCGTAGTCTGTGTATGTATGTGTTGAGGGTGCTGTGTGCATCTCTGTATGACTGTAATGTGTATGTGTGTGTCCCCGCATCGTATGTCTGTTAGTGCCAACTCGGAGGTAGATCATTACGGTAGGTGTGGGTATAGCTAGCCGTAGGCATACGGTTACCACCTGTCCCACATTAGGAGGGACAGCCCCTCCCTGGGCAGGTGTGTCCTGAGATAAAACATTACAAAGGGCAAATGTCCAAGATTGTAGGACATTAATATGTCCCATATATTATGTAATAGTTGCATTAAATAGTTATGCCTGTATGTAAGAAACGTAAATGTTACATGCAATATGATAAGTAGCCAAAGTCCCACAACAATAGGTATGTATTGAGGATAAAAGTATGTGCTATCCTGTGTACTGACCGTGGCTATGTGTTGGCCTGTAAACACCACTGTGTGTCCCGCAAGTGTCCAACAATGGCCATATGAAAAGGTGGCAACCCATGGCAAAGAGGTTCTGTTACCAACACAACTGCAATGACTGCAAATATCTGGGACAGAAATACATGGGATAGCTGTTATTTAGACATATCCCTTTACATATCGCTGCAATTCCGGAAGTATGGAAGTATCAACCTCACCTGCATACTATATAGAAACCAATTAACAACAGCCCAATGTAAAATCCCGTAACATAAGTCTGCTAACTGATAGCTCTTTAATTAGGGACGGAGCCCACACACATATATATATGGAATATGTAGAAATGCAAGCTCCACAAACCTGTATATGCTACGTACACCCACCAACATCACCCATACTACAAACTATAGCAATACAGACTGTAATAACAGCACAAACATCCAGTCAGTCAATTACATCTGCAGAACCGTCAACATACCTTGTGAGAGACACAATTAAAGGTGCCATGCAAAATTGTAGCCATTGTATAATGGAACAAACGGCGATGTTACAGGTTTTGTTTGCAATAGTCTGTTATCAGATGGTTGGGATGACAGGTACACCCACATGTTGAACAACATACTCTAGCTGTCACTCACAATCCACGGGGGACATGAATCCAAAGTATACTTGTCTCTACACATAGCAGTTGCAATTACACACAACAAAACACAATACAGGCCATCTCCCCAAAGGTAGGGCAAATGGGCAACGCCCAAGTGGAGAATTCAATTATACCCCACTGTTGCTGCGTAATTGGTGAATGGAGTAGCGAATGGAGTAGCTGCACAGCTGATGTGCAAGTAATTAGTCACTCAGGAACACCAATTGGCGGCAGGAAACCACATGTTACAGGTATCGACGTATATAAGGATGACTTGCCAGACATTCAAACCATATGCTCATACCATATACCTGTTTAAGCAGTGCGAGAGAGATAGAGACGAAAGTCCGGAACGATAACAAGGTATGTAGAACACTCACAGACACCACAAGGGATGCTACATGAGGGCTTTAAACAGAACAATTCCATACATCTCGCCGTCAGTGATAGGGTATGTCCAACAAGTACGTGCCATAGCAGGGGATAGTATATGTTGATATACTGTCACACTCCGAAAAAAGCAAAACAACAACAGACCAGCGAACACAAAAGTTCAAACAGTAAATGAAGGCACTGCTCCTAGGTAAACCTAAACACTCAATTTATTCACAGGTACAAATGCAACCAGCGTTTTCGCGACACTAAACAGGTAGCTTCATCAGAGGTACAAAACAGCGCGAGAGCTGCGCTTTAAATAACATCAATTTATCTTAAAATGAGGCTCGTATTTTCAAAGTAAATCAATTAAATGAAATAAAAACACAAATCACTAATAAACTATTATTTATACTATAAAAAATACATTAACTAAACAGAAAAGTATATATTAAGTAAAACATTTATAAATGTTAGGTAAAAGAGCCCTCAAACACAAATCAATTGTGATTTTTATACTACAAAACAAGCCTTTTAATGTCTATAAAAACGGCTAGTACAACCGTAATGGTGTTTTGTTTAAAAACAACTACATAAACAAAACCAATCAATATTGAACAAGCCATGGAAGATTATACCATATTACGCATAAAAAACATGGCTCAAAAAGTGTGTATGTAGGAAAACCTACAAAAAACATAGTTCTGAACATAGTAGTCCAAAACTCTCAATAAGTTAACCCTAAATAAGGTCCCAAAGATATACACCTGTCATATCACCTCATATATGACTTAAGCTTCAAATAAGGTGCTATATTGCAGCTTTCGTTCAAGCCGGGAGCATAAAAAGCATTCAGCTTGAGCTGCCAAAGGAGTTCTCTAACTTCCAACAACATAGATGTGGGACCCCCCCCTACTAGAGGCTGGTAAATGGTCAATACCCATAAACAAAAAGGCATGCTCAGGGAAAGAGTCAATATGTTTAGCCAAAGCGTTCTCACTTTTCTTGTTTTTAATGGCATAAACATGCTGATAAATCCTGTCTTTAAACCTTCTATCGGTCTTCCCGACGTAAAAGGCAGGACAACAAGAGCAACAAGCAATATAAATGATTGACTTTGTATTACAATTTATTCTATGGCAAATAGTAAATTTCTTATTTCCCTCTAAAGAGAAAAAACTGCCTGTTTTAATGTAAATACAAAAGTTGCAGGAACCACAGGTATATGACCCCTTGGTTCTAGAAGAGTAGTCTCCAAGTGTACTGGTTTGGAGAAGGTCCTTTATGTTACTTCCTCTTCTAAAAACCATCGATGGTTTATCACCAAGTTTGTTAAGAAGAGGACCATTACTGGAAATAAAAGCCCAGTTCTTATATAAAATGTCCTGTATTTCTACGGAATTCATATTAAATGTCGAAATAAAGCTACATGGGAACACTTTAGATTGAGTAGTTGCTAGGGAAACATCAAAGGAACTTAAATTCACATTAACAACCCCAGGTGACTCCTCACACTCAGACGTAAATGAAGTTGTACAAAGAAGTGGTTTGTAAAAGCCACTATTTCTTTTGTGTCTTACTTCAACTATCAAATCGTCTATCAAGCGCTGCGGATACCCCCGGTTAGTGAATAAATTCCTTAAAGTCTCACATTCGAGTAAAAAGTCCTCAAGTTCACTACACATACGGACAGCCCTCACAAGCTGTCCCTTTACTATAGCTCTTTTTTGCTTGGGAGGGTGTGAACTCGTGTAATGAAGAAATGAGTTCACATAGGTGTCTTTTCTAAAAATTACTGATCTAAATGAACCAGGTTGACTACCCCTAGCTAGATTGACATCCAAATAATTCATTGCCTCTATGCCGAAACAATGTGTAAACCTCAAAAAGGGAGTTGTGCAATTCAAAAAGTTAACAAATTGATCCGCTGTACTGGAATCCCCTTTAAAAAGGATAAAAATGTCATCCAGGAAGCGGGTATAAAATGTTATTTTTTCACTCCACTCTGGGTTAATGAACACAAACTTCCTTTCCCAGTATGCCATGAACAGATTGGCTATGGCTGCTCCACAAGGGGAGTCCATGGCAACGCCCCGTTTCTGTATGTAAACCTCACTCTCGAAGATGAAAAAATTAGAAGTAAGGATGATGTCAAGCAATTCCGTAATGTTATTGATCTCACTTAAGGGTGCTCCTAATTCAATAAGGAGAAGCTCAATCCACTCTAGGGCCTCTTGATGTGGTATAGATGTGTATAAGTCCACCACATCTATGGTCAAAAAATTAGTCCCCTCTACCTCGGGTATGTTGTTAACTTCCGATAGAAAGGACCAAGAGTCCTTGCATATACTAGGTAACAGTTCAACATATTTTCTAAGCAATGAATCAACATGTTTGGAACAAGGGTAAGTAGTGGATACCCTTCCATCAATGAGAGCTCTCATTGGTGGGTCCCCAAGGTTTTTGTGAACCTTGGGTATCCCAAACATCACTGGGGTTCTAGCATACAAAATGTCGATGTATTTAAAGGTGTCCTCATCAATTCTTCCACTAATAAACAGGTCTCTAAAGTACCCTCTTGTTCTTTTTGAGCACATATTCATCTCATTAGTGGAAGACTTATGGTAAGAATCAGTGTCTAGCACCTTAAGCATACGCTCAACATAGTCGCTTTGCTCAAATATAACTAACCCTCCCCCCTTGTCAGGTTTAATAATTCTCACACCTGCAAAACGCAAAGCATTAAGAGCTAAAAGTTGCTCCTTTGAGATATTAAACTGGCTAGGGCTGTTCCTGCATGAATTTGCCATGTGTCTAATATCCAGTTCACAAACATGCTCAAACATTTTTAGTGTAACATGTACTGGTGGATTAAAAACACTTGACAGTTTTAATTTAGGAACAGGAGGGTTTTCCATATCACTAAATAATAATTTCAAGTTCAGTTTCCTCACGTAACACTTTAGGTCCAACAGGACCCTAGCAACATCACATTTCTTGGACGGGACAAACGTGTTACCCAAGGCTAGCAACTCCACCAATTCAGGTTCTAAGGTCAATGATGAAAAATTATAAATAGTGAAATCCCCCTTCTTATTTGTAACAATCTTTGGTATAGCAGCCTCTATCTCTAGGTTAACACTGCTAACTAATTCCAATTCCTGTTCCCCTTGCATTGTCTTGGGTTGTTCCTGTTCCCTAAAAAATTATTATTCTCTTTATTTTGTGTAACGTTAGTTTTATTAAAGGAGCAGGAAGCTGGTGTGTCATTCTGACCACCATTTTTCTGCCCCCTATTTCGGTTTCTGTTGCTTGTACGAAGGGGTTGGTCCCCTCCCATGTTATTAGATTCACCATCCATGTTGTCTAAATCTTCTGTGCTTTCAACCCCAACAGGTTCAAGTGAATTCACTTTAGCATGGTTATCCTGGCAGCACAAATTAGGAAAAGCTTTATCTTTGGAATAGGCAAGCCTATCCCTGTATAACTTCTTTGATTTATTAACTTTAAGCTTAACCATATACGTATCTATACTGGAAAAGATACGTGAATGGTCAAACCTAAATTGTACAAACGCCCTGTCAGTTTTAATCTCGCCATCCAGTAAACACACTTCCTCAGATAAGCGTTCAATCGCAGCAGAATAATGTTTAACTAGTAATTCCAATAGTTGAATACCTTGCATTGGAAACATCCTTTGATGTTTCCCTAGCAACTACTCAATCTAAAGTGTTCCCATGTAGCTTTATTTCGACATTTAATATGAATTCCGTAGAAATACAGGACATTTTATATAAGAACTGGGCTTTTATTTCCAGTAATGGTCCTCTTCTTAACAAACTTGGTGATAAACCATCGATGGTTTTTAGAAGAGGAAGCAACATAAAGGACCTTCTCCAAACCAGTACACTTGGAGACTACTCTTCTAGAACCAAGGGGTCATATACCTGTGGTTCCTGCAACTTTTGTATTTACATTAAAACAGGCAGTTTTTTCTCTTTAGAGGGAAATAAGAAATTTACTATTTGCCATAGAATAAATTGTAATACAAAGTCAATCATTTATATTGCTTGTTGCTCTTGTTGTCCTGCCTTTTACGTCGGGAAGACCGATAGAAGGTTTAAAGACAGGATTTATCAGCATGTTTATGCCATTAAAAACAAGAAAAGTGAGAACGCTTTGGCTAAACATATTGACTCTTTCCTGAGCATGCCTTTTGTTTATGGGTATTGACCATTTACCAGCCTCTAGTAGGGGGGGTCCCACATCTATGTTGTTGGAAGTTAGAGAACTCCTTTGGCAGCTCAAGCTGGATGCTTTTTATGCTCCCGGCTTGAACGAAAGCTGCAATATAGCACCTTATTTGAAGCTTAAGTCATATATGAGGTGATATGACAGGTGTATATCTTTGGGACCTTATTTAGGGTTAACTTATTGAGAGTTTTGGACTACTATGTTCAGAACTATGTTTTTGTAGGTTTTCCTACATATACAGTCTTTGAGCCATGTTTTTATGTAATATGGAATAATCTTCCATGGCTTGTTCAATATTGATTGGTTTTGTTTATGTAGTTGTTTTTAAACAAAACACCATTACGGTTGTACTAGCCGTTTTTATAGACATTAAAAGGCTTGTTTTGTAGTATAAAAATCACAATTGATTTGTGTTTGAGGGCTCTTTTACCTAACATTTATAAATGTTTTACTTAATATATACTTTTCTGTTTAGTTAATGTATTTTTTATAGTATAAATAATAGTTTATTAGTGATTTGTGTTTTTATTTCATTTAATTGATTTACTTTGAAAATACGAGCCTCATTTTAAGATAAATTGATGTTATTTAAAGCGCAGCTCTCGCGCTGTTTTGTACCTCTGATGAAGCTACCTGTTTAGTGTGGCGAAAACACTGGTTGCATTTGTACCTGTGAATAAATTGAGCGTTTAGGTTTACCTAGGAGCAGTGCCTTCATTTACTGTTTGAACTTTTGATATACTGTCACAGTAGGCATGTGTATGGGCATACAATGACAATGACATGTCTAAGGTGGTCCCGCTGTGCAAGTATGCTTTGCATTATGGGATACTATGTAAAATATGTGTAATGTATAGTATTGTAGGTAGATATGTCAGATATTCTACACAGCATAACAGGCATATACCAAAGGTATCGTCTATTGGCATGTACAATAACAGGATACATATGGCTTGCAGGCACGGGACATTGTAATAGCATGATAGCTAATCTAAATGGAAGAGCTACCAAGTAACCATGCACAAAGGACATGTAATAGCTTCACAGGTTCGTAGTGGGGTACTATGCAGTCTGGCAAGTGTATGTGTAAGCACAACTACAGTGTTCACACCAGTGGCACCTCTCTAGGGTAGTGTCCTGTGAACAGCAGAGCCATGTGTTACCTGCACGTCTGCACAGTACAGCCACTGCAGTGATCCCTGGCATACATGTGTCTCCCAACCACCAAGGGAGGTATCACATGAACAGTGCTACTGAGTGTCCCTGTTTGATGTACATTGGACTCATGTTCCAAAGCATGGTGAGTGTCCACTTTGGGAATGTAACCCTCAAGCACATCCCACTCATCATTGCGTGTGTGCACATATCCATGAGCATGTTGCTCACAGTGGCTTTTGCTTATGTCGCGTATGTGGAGTATATCCATTAATATTGTTGTGGACATGGGCCCTGTCTGTTCAGCAGAGATCACCCCTGAGTATGTAGTATGCAAATGTGTACAGACGTGGTGTCTGTAGTTCAGCCACATACTTTAACTGTCGGAGCTCAATAAACGTCATGGCATGTTAATGTTGTGGTATGTAAAGCTGTAGCTGTTGTGTAAGGTACACCCTAAACAGGGTGGTATACCCTTAAATGTGTGTAGAAGTCTTGAGTTCAGAGGTACAATGGGTGCCTATGCATCAGCTACACACCCAGTACAGATAAGTGTGGCCACGTAGAACGATATCCATGCCACAGTGGCAATATGGTAACCACAGGAGTCGGTGCGACATACGTGTGTACTACGAACATGTACAATGTGACATGTATGTAGGGGGACTACCACCTATGTGATAGTCAGTGGGTGAATAGTGTAATGCAAAGGTGATGTTCATGCACCTTGTGTCATGCAGCTTGAGGCCATGATATTCATATCAGGTATCTGTCACAGTGACACCCATATGGATGGAGTCAGTATCAGCTGGTGGATCAATCATGGTGCTTTGTATGCAGGGGTTTGTAAAGCTAGGCAGGGAAAGTCCCTCTGTGCTAGCCTGTACCTCAGGGAAGCATATATTGAACATGAGGGGCCCTATGACTGAGGACTGTGGTATGCCAAGTGTAACTGAAATGCAGTAGGTACTATGGTATGCTACCCTCATTGTGTGTGTCCTGTCCATGAGCCACGTTGAATAACATCCTGAGACATAGGGTATGATGTGCAGGTGGATGTGTATGTTGTCAATACCAGAATGGAGAACGGTACTGAAAGGCAATGAGAGGACAATGTAGGATGTGTGGACCCCTGTACCGTCATCAACTACCCTGGTAACTGTATGAAAGGAGTCCACCAGGTGTAGGGGCCATGCTCTGGCCCTAACAAGTCCAACCCAGGTGGCATCAACGGACCAGAGCCCAACAATGTCTCTGTGAATGACGTCCATGATGATGTGCCCCATAACCATGCAGAACAGTCCAGTCAGGTGTGTAGGACTATAGTCCCACTCGTGCATTCTGGCGTCAACTGTGTGGAGTGTGATAACTGTTGCTGTGTGCCATTCAGGGGCCACAATGTCTGATACAAGGCTATTACTGAATATGGTGGCCTAGTGGGGAGACATGTTGTTCAGAGGTTTGTGGACATCACAGCCTGGGACTTTGGAAGGTGACATGGGGCCAGTGTCCCAGGACATATAGAGTGCAGGTTAGTACTATGTAGGTGTGACCATAGGGACACCGCAATGTTCCTGCATGGATTGTGGCCCTGTAGTAAGTGAAAGGGTGTAATGTTAGCATTGAATCCATCCGCCAGCATGTTGCCAACATCACCTGGGTCTGTAATGTTCCTGAGTGACTGTTGTATGTGAGAGCAGATGTGGGTATTGCCATTGACTACTGACTACCACCATAATGCCTTGTGGTACACCCCGGAATGTGTCACAGTAATGTTTACATAGCTAGTCTTGGAGTATGTGATGAGGGATCCCGTGGCCCTACCGAGGCTGACCAGTGAGCTACCCCACCCATGGGATTGTACACCACTGTGCAACAGCCTTCACCTGTTGTTGTACATTATATCCATGGAACTTGACCACCAGAGTGGCGTCTGTTATCTGGTGTGTACCATCATGGCTCTGTGTGGAATAGCATGATCCATGCAGTTGTGTATGTGCTAATGAAGTGCACTGGGGTATGTTTCAGTGTTTGTATGTGCATTGTCCATCTGCACGGGTGTCATGACGTCAAAAACCGCTGTCATAAGACGTCTGTAGTAGGTGTTGTAGTACTCATGTACTGTGTATGCCGTGAAGGGTGTGGTGCCGGGATGTGGCTTTCAAGGGTGATTAGCATATGTACAGAATCCACCAATGAGGGGATAATCCCAGGTGTGGAACACCAGTCACATGTTGGTAGTGTTCAGGTCAAGGATAATGTTGGTCTTGGAGGTGGTGTGTATGGGTTGATCCAGCTGAGTGGAGGTTATGACTCACAGATGTGTCTGTACATGAGTGGCTATCCCAGTTAAGTGTAGAGTAGTGTCAGTCACACATCAGTAGTAGCTGTCTGAGCCCTACTGTCCAGTACACCAACAAATGAGGTCTGGTAACCGTGGGGTATGTTGTTGAATCTGTAGCTTGTTACAATGTGTATAGCAGTTCTGGACAAAGTTAGTTGCACGTGGAGCACCTCTGATGCATTGTGCTAAGTAACTAGCCCGGATGTGTGTACAACATAGTGGGATATGGGAACACCTCAGCTGTGGGTGTGCCGGTCCAGGTATGTGCCTGAAAGGTATGGTCTGTCTATAACCTGTCATTGCAGGTGTGCTCTGCAGAGCCTACAGGCAGGTCCCAGTCACTGCAGAGATATTGGAGTGGTGCATTATAAGGTGTGCCTTGCCTGCATGCATCACAGAGGAAGATGCAAGCATTGTGTCACATGACCCCATGTCTTGCTTGCCAGTTCCCATTCTGCCAGTGACTGTTATTGGAAACTGTGCAAGACAGGCAGTATAGAAGCAGCAACAGCCTTACATGTGATCTGTACTCCCAGGGCTGACAGGTACAGGTCATCTGTGCAAAAGCATTGTGTCTGACCAGGTCAGTCAAAGCGGACAGATACCAGATGCCTGTGGAATGACAGCAGAAGCATACGCAACTGTTGAAGTGACACAGTCAGTCATTGTACAGTGGTATCGGGTCCGGATGAATGCATAATGCTCCCCAGGGCTTGGCCCACACCTTCAGGGCTACAAGACTGGTGAGCAATTGCATGTCCCTGCACACGTAGTCTGTGAAGTGGCATCTCAGGGCAGTCACACTAACATGGAGAATGACAGTCACATCGTACCTGGTGAGGTGTGGCATGGGTGCATAGGTTATGTTGCAGAACCAGTTACCCGACAGCAAGATATAAGTGACTATCGCCTTGTGTAGCCTGCTGTGTGGAACTGCAGTGTGACCGCCTACAGAGTCACCTATGACTGGTGTGTTGTGTATGTTATAACACCCTGTTGGCTGTAGGTGATGGCACACATGAGTCTGTGGGCTATAAGTTGGTGATGTTGTGTTCCGTGATGGGGGCTGCCTCTGGTGCCTACACAGAGTATGGAGAGGTACTGCACAAGTTGTCCTCGTATGTGTGGCCTGTGGTGGAGATCATGTGAGACTATGTGATGTGTGGGGTGCATTGCGAATGTTACACATCCCAACATGACTGTCAGGTGCAGTCAGGGTTGGTGACAGCATTACCCCCAGCAGGGCTGCATAAGTGCATCCCCCACAGGCTGTAGTGTCGTATGTTGGGAGGCGAGCATTGAATGTGTACATGTGACAATTGCTCTATTGCCACATGCATGACATATCCATCATATAGACAGACAATAGCACTGGTACATGACAGTTGGACATGCCTGTATATACAACCATGTCTCACAGGATATGTGAGTTACATGTGTACAACAGCTGTTGTACCATAAGCAAGCTGGAAATTTTAGGACAGCCAGTGTACCTGTGGGAAATGGTGTGGAATGGGTGCTATAGTAATCAGTAGCTCATGACATGCTCACAAGTTCTGAACAAGTGCCTAGCATGAACATACAATACAGATAGGTTGTTGGATAATATCAACCCACAAGTGGTGACGACAGTCATAATGGGTGGCACAGCACTATAACCCTGCTGAGTATGGTGTGCATGTCCATGAACCATTATCACTGTAGATGTTAGCAGTACAGATGTACAAGACAGTACAGATGTTTGATTACAAATACCTTTGTATGTCACAGGAGTGTTCTACCAGTGGCCTGTTGACAGACTCACAACTACAAAAGGTGCCAGAGTGACATGTGCATATCACACCAGTGCCAGCTACAGTAGAACAGGGTTAATGTGTTGTACTCCACCCTCATTGTAGCCCATACCACACAGACAAATGTTAGGCATCTGTGTATGTAAGGATGTGAATGGCCATGACCTATGAGCAATAGCTGTGTCAGTGTTGTGAACAACATACAGAATGGGCTGTGTGGGTGAGGTGTGTGACATATGTGCACATTCTGATGGATGATATCAGCAGTGTCACCGCTAGGTGAACATCCCTGTACCCATTAACTACCACCTAGGCTGTGGTCAACATTATGGGCACTGTGTAAGGGATGGTGCTGTGCAGTACACCTCCCTGACTTGGTGACATCTCCAGGCCCTGTAGGTAGTCATACAAGGTACCCATGTCATGACAGGGTGCCATCCATGAGCACGGAGATGATTGGACAGGCATATACAGCACTGGGGTGACCAATATTGGATCACATATCACCTTTAAGGGGTAATGGCCATGCGTGGATGGGTGATACCAGCCTTCACAATCCTCACCTCTACTATGCAGCATGCTGTCTACCTTGCATAAAGACATTTGCTGCACCATGATGATGGACATGCTACATGTCCATATCCTGATCTGAAAGACATACATCATGGACAGCCACCGTCCTAATACTAGGATTGCCACATGCTGGACAGATCCCTGTGCCATACATGTGACATACTCCCACCATACCATGCTACGCTGTCCATCAAAGCTGCACATGTTATCCCAGTCATACATGGTGTGATGGCCGCATGGTAGATGTAGTATCAACTGTCTGGATCAGTAATGTGCACTGATGCACCTCGCGGTGGCATAATGGCTGTCGGTTACAGCTAGGAAACCTTGCCCGTACATGCTATGGTTGATAACCATCCCTGCAAATGACATCCGACTAGCCATTGTCCCATGTCTATCACATGTGCAACACAGGCGATCCGTGGCAGGATGTTGAACAGCTGTACAGTGCTGTGTAGATGTACATGGCAAAACACATGCATGTACAGGTTTCCATGCGTATGTGTGCATTGTCACTGCTCAAGTCCATTAAAGCTGTGCCTGTGTTGATATGTGACATATACACAGCATCAAGGTCAACAGCGTTACCGTGGACACATCCAGGCATGTGCAGATAGGTAAGAACACCAGTGCAGGCAAACAGACATGCCCACATCAAGACAGCATTCACATGGAGTATGAACACTGTAATGAGGTGACACACATATATGGTGATGATATCCAATGCATAATGGGTGTTACATGTGTGTGACACAAACACGTCAGTCATGTCAGTGTCAAGATGATTTGCAAAGATAACTGTGCAGATGTACTAGATGTCATAGAAATGTATGTGCAGCAGTATCTCTGTACATCTCTGAAACTGTGACCTGTCACCATCATTATGTCTTACAGATAATGCCTCATACACGCCTTCCAGCGTACAGCCGCCAGGAGGATGATGTCCTCATCCCGTACCTCCATGAGAACTATGAGGTGTTGTTCAGCCATGTGCCACAGCATGCCCAGCAGCGGGATGACCTGTGACAGGATCTTCGCAGGAGGGTGAGCGATGTGGGTGGCCATAACCACACCTACCAGCAGGTGCGCAGACACTGCACAGACCTGATATGACATGAAAAACAGCGTGCCACTGCAATCGCCAGGGAACAAGGTGGAACAGGTGGTGGGCCACCAACACAGCCCCCACTCACACACACACTGAGGAGTTACTGGCCAGTCTGGGGACACCCTCAGAACAGCATCCACAAACACTATCTGCCATTGTGGAGGTGGGTGTCTCCCAACCAATGAGCTTGAAGTTTCCTGGTAAGTCAGTACTACACATATGGCTACTATATCCCATTTACGTGCATGTGTCACTGTACATTATGTAATGTAACAACATATGCATGGTATGTGGACACATGCTGCATACTACAGTATGCTACCCTGTGTATGCACACATGTGCATATTATATGGTATTGTACAGGCAAATGTGTTAACATGCACAGTGCACCCTGTGGCTGTCATACAGTCATGGATAATGTTCATACTGCTGTGTCACCCTATACAGGTACCTCTGGCTTGCCGCACAGACATGAGTCCGTTGCAGGTGAGACTGTCATCAGTATCAGGTATGTAAAAGCATAGATCTATTCGCCATGTGGCCAGTTAACACTTGTACACTTGATGTTCATTCCATTCACGCTATACAGGTCATGTCACCCATCATTCACACAGGCCACCCATGTGCAATATATACAAATGAAATGATACACCGACATGAAACCAGAGTATTTGTCATTGCTACATGTGTGGTCAGCTGTGCATACAACAGTGGAGGTGTTCTACAATGGAGGCATATGTACTATACATTGGAACAACACGTGTGGTATGCAAACAGTACCACACAGTAAGCTGTGATATGGGCAGCACACAGGAGTCACCATTGTGTTATATGCCCTGCAATGGGTACACACATTGTGATGTGCCATCTGACATGTCCCAGACATGTAGTGTACTGGCTGCAATAATGTCACACTATCCCATAACCCATACCCCACATACAACCTGTTGTCTGCATAGCCCTGTGGATGGTGACATATCTGACATCTATGGGTGTATTTCATATGGGACAACACAGACATGTGTGATAGATGGCCATCACACATATTTGTCCAACACATGTGCACACATGGCCATGGGGGATGGCCAGAGATATGTAGCCACACAGTAGATGTGATATGTATACACCCTGTTTCACATTGTCCACACACGGTCCATTTATAGCATTAGTTGACCAATTATACAGTTGATGTGGTACACTGGACATCCTAAAAGCTTGTGCACAGCCAGTGGAGGTGTCACTGACGTCTGCCATATAAGATGTGTTGAACATCACGCCTGTGTCATAGCATGACAGTAGTCACCTCTACAGCTTCCACAGACATTGACACCACATCAGGCCACAGATACTGTACATTTCCCTTGCTGCTGTAGGACATCACCATTAGCTGTGCACCTCGTGTGTGGTACAGCAATGTCATGTTGGACATCGTGAATTGACAAGTCTGCTATGTGTGGACATGGTTGCCAGGCAGCTAAGACTCTGTAGTTGTTGTGCAGGGGTGTCATCTGTAGGTCCTCCAGTGACCTGTCTCATGACACAGCATGGTTTG
The DNA here is from genome assembly GCF_019279795.1 of Protopterus annectens. Classification (NCBI taxonomy): domain Eukaryota; kingdom Metazoa; phylum Chordata; order Ceratodontiformes; family Protopteridae; genus Protopterus; species Protopterus annectens. The sequence goes on along the minus strand of NC_056731.1, from coordinate 435,375,971 downwards.
GTGTGTACACACCTCAGCATCGTGGGTCACAATCCACAGTTATGTCATGGGTATGCATGCAGTTATGGCTATGCAATGTGTACATATTATGCACTGTATAGCAATATAGACACCTCATGATGCCATGCAATGGCACAGTGTCTGTACTTCACACTGTAGAGCAATGTAGATGGCTCACACTACCCTTCCATGCACATGCACATTTGCTAAACATGCATTCTATCTGTAGGGCATACTGACAACACCGGAATGTGATGGCCATTACGATGCTGTACATGTCAGGACACCATTGTGTCAGACATCTATGCATGTTAATGCAGATGTCAACAGATTACATGTCAAGGTCACGTCAGCCATGTGTACTGTTATCCTGTTCTGGTCCACATGGTGTATCACGGGGATGCATGCATACTACCAAGATTGTGTGAACTGCATGGCTACTGATATGGCACCTGCTTGCTGTATTGTGCACCCCATGGGGTATGCTTACTAACACTATTAATGTCTGAGCTGCATGCCATCTGCTGTATCACAGGCATGCTGCATACCGTCTGTCAAATCACATGCATGGTGTGTGTGTGTGTGTGTGTGTGTGTGTGTGTGTGTGTGTGTGTGTGTGTGTGTGTGTGTGTGTGTGTGTGTGTGTGTGTGTGTGTGTGTGTGTGTGTGTGTCTGTGTTTATTGTAATTTAGAGTCTTTCTTTGCATTCACAGGTGATGTAGGTGCGTTACCCTCCTGCGGTCCATCTGATGTTAGTGTCCCCAGAGATACTAGCAGTGATGAACATATGCATGAGGTACAGGCAGGGTTGTCAGGGGCTGAATCTGTGCCAGTGGTTGACATCCCAGCTATGTCCCCCTCTTCCCCGCACACAGTTCTGCTGCCAACACATACCGCATCACCAGTGGCCGTAGAGGAAGGGCAGTCAGCATCTGTTAGCATGGAACAGGAACATGTGGTGGCTACAGAAGGTGTGTCTCCACCATGGTGTCAGTGTAATGTCTGCAGATGTGCCACACAGGCATGTGGCTGGCGCTGCTAATAGGAGGACCTCTGGCAGACATGCACCTGCAGGACAGAGCGCAGCTGCTGGTATCACCAGACGCATGTTCCAGACTGTAATGGCGGCACAGGCATGTGCTGAATGGCAGAACAGAGAAGGGCAGAGGCTGCAGAGGGCTGCTAGCCATACCCTAAATGACAACATCCAGGCATTGGCAAATGCTCAACAGCAGATTGCTGATGTTCTGGACAGGCGATTGGGTAACATGGTCGGAATCCTTGACCGTGGCATGGCAATCTGCGAGCATGAGCTGTCTGTGCTGGAACATCTGGTAGGAGTGAGGCATAGGCCACGTGGACGCAGGCCAGCTACACCACCTAGTGCAGGTCGACGTGAGCGTGCCACCTCACATGCCTGCTCCCATAGTGCTGGTAGCAGTAGCAGTGCAGATGGTGCTGCGCTGTCCACACCAAGACACAGCAGGCCATGTGGACGTGGCCCTGGACATTTCCAGTGAGGACATGGTTCCAGTGGACATGTGTCGTCCGACAGTAGCCAATCTGTACCTCTGCCTGGTAGTCCCCATGCATCCCCTGGCAGGCACAGGTCACGTGGCCATGGCCAGACACAGTGAGCTGTACAACCTGGTCTGTACAATCTGGAGCTGTCAATAATACCCCTGTGTAGGCCTCACAAAAGGCAGAACTGTGTGCACACATACACGCACACAGCAAACACATCTGTAGGGCACCACAACACTCACATGTGTACTGAACAGACATGTCCAATCATATCACTGGCCCTTACCCACACACATGATGTCACCCATTGGTGCAGCCTATGCCCCTGGCACACATTATCACCCTGTGCATATGATGAAGCCTGTGCCACATCCCTGTCATCTACACCATTGGTGCAGGGACATGCTCAAATGGTCTGATGCACAGGGTGAACAGAATAGTGAGATGTGTATATTACATTAGTTGTGCACGACTAGTAAGGGAAGTGTATATTACGTTAGTTGTGTAAGAATGGTGAGAGACGTGTATATTACATTGGTTGTGTACTGCTGATACGCACCAGACATACCATGTAGTACAGGTGTAGCATGCATTGTTATATGTGCACAACCATATAGTACAGGTGTAGCAGGCATTGTTATATATTCACAGTATGTGTCTCGGTAACAACAGTAACAGCATGTTGGTAATGATGCCCAGATTCCCTCCTTATGGTCTACATGCATGTGTCTACAGGTAGCAGTGTTTGCAGTCTCCCATGTGTAACTGTGGAATACTCACAGGCACATATGGCAATCTCAGCATGCTATACGTAGCCTCAGCTGGACAGCTGGAAAGTCTGGCATACCACAGATGTCCACACATATACTGATCCAGCAGTCTGTGTGCAGTTTAATAGGCTACAGTTGCTAGAGACGGGACATCCATACCAGGTCACATCACAGGTATGTTGACATGGTGCAGGGGTTGTACACAGCAGTCTGGACAATGATAACGTTAGAGGCCACTTGATAGCATGAGGCCTCACTGTGTATCAGTAATACCCTGTCACAGTACAGGAACATGCCCATACTCACAGGGTCGACAACACTATAACACACACCCCATAGTGTTGAGGTGAGGACACTTGCCTATGTGGTCATCATCCTCACAGTACTGTGCACCCACATGACGCAACACAGAGAAGGGACATGTACAGGTAGCCAGTACGGCTGAGACCGATGGCATCAACAGGGTAGTTGACTGCATCACCATGAGGGGTTGGGATCCTGTGTGTTCTGTATGGTAGCATACACCCACACTCCATGCACCGGACAGCCATACACACACACACACACACACACACACACACACACACACACACACACACACACACACACACACACACACACACACACACACACACACACACACACGCACTGTGGAGACCACAACTGTCATACACATATGGATAGCTGATGTGTATGATACACACACCACACCTGCCTATGTCATGCTTTCCACACTGCAGTATGTACAGATATCTACAACAGTGTACAGGGGTGTGTCACAATTGGGATGTATTCCCCGCCATATGTGGCATATATGGTCACACACACACACACACACACACACACACACACACACACATGGCAGTACTGTGAATGATACACCTGCTATATGATGATACGTCTGACAGACATGCAGCAGTATTGGCCGCATTATGTGTACCAACGCTATGTCCAGCAATTGTGCTGCTATATGCACACGGGAGGATGTAAGTGTTACAGGTGTCAAGTGATGTACAGTCGGTAACACCTGACCGCTGTGTAGGTTTTATGTCTTCATCGTCAGGTAACAGTAACATAGCGTACTGTTTGCACATGGAATGGTATGATGGCGTGTGACACACCTGTGAGCCGTACCCGGCGAACATCCATCTACACAGGTGGATCACCACTTTACGTACACACATCCATCCATACCTGATGTACATCCTACCGTACTGTCAGTATGTCACCATATACAGGTGTCAATGATGGGGCTGCATTGCAACTGCATGTTGTAGTTCGGCACAGGTGAGTTACTTACATCAGCTACTGCACATGCATGGCAGCTGCATGCACACTACAGTTTGTACACGTGTGTTGGTCCTACAAGCTTGTCATGTAGCCATGTTTGTATGTATTGCAATCGGTGGACATGTGTGTTGACATACATAACACATGGACTGTTGTATGATATGATGGGTGTCATGGGTAACTAGTACAGAGGGAATGTGTCCTTGGTCAACATTGCTACCTCATGTACTGTTGGCATTCAACAGCCATGGACCCACCTCCCATTTGCGTGTGTATGATTGCTGTAGCCACTTGTCTGCATGGAGGACAGCAAAAGCTATGCTATGTACATATGTGTTATGTGTGTGGTCCATGCACATATCCACTGCAATTACATGTATGACATATCCGAACATGTGTGTTCGTTGGTGTACAGCGACAGTCATCTGTCACAGCTGTGCAAGACCCAGGGCCTCTGTTATGTGTAGAGCCGACTTGGTTATGTACAGTGGTATCATTGCAATGCATAACACATGATGGAACTCTGTCGGTACATGTGTAGTCTGCACAGTTGCTGTACACCTATGTACAGTCCACTGGTCATGCATCACACGGTGTTGTGTTGATGTATTGCTGGTCCAACGACATGGTGGTGTCTGAGGGCTACATTGTAGATTGCAGTGTGTACCTCTGTGATCTGCACCTGAGACATCTGTGATGGCTCCTGAGTGTGTACTGGTCAATACATGTGTGTGGCCGTCATGTACATGGGGACAGTAATACCATACTGTGCCCTTCCGTGTTTAGTATCCGTGTGCATGCCAGACAGCCCTTTGCAACTGCTAAGTGTGTGAGCATGCCCAGTATGCCATTGTATAGTTGGACACACAGTACATTCCAAACTGCGCTGTTACATGTTTAGAATCCGTGTGCATGCAAGACGGCCCTTTGCAACTGCTAAGTGTGTGAGCATGCCCAGTACGCCGTTGTGTAGTTGGACACACAGTACATTCCAAACTGTGCCCTTACGTGTTTAGAATCCGTGTGCATGCAAGACAGCCCTTTGCAACTGCTAAGTGTGTGAGCATGCCCCGTACGCCGTTGTGTAGTTGGACACACAGTACATTCCAAACTCTGCCCTTACATGTTTAGAATCCGTGTGCATGCAAGACAGCCCTTTGCAACTGCTAAGTGTGTGAGCATGCCCCGTACGCTGTTGTGTAGTTGGACACACAGTACATTCCAAACTGTGCCCTTATGTGTTTAGAATCTGTGTGCATGCAAGATGGCCCTTTGCAACTGCTAAGTGTGTGAGCATGCCCAGTGTGCCGTTGTGTAGATGGACACGTAGTACATTCCAAACGGACGTGTGATACTAAGTGTGTGGGCATGGCCAGTGACACCTTGTGTTGGTGATGTGCCTCTGTGTATGGGCATGGCCATTGACATCCTATATAGCGATGGTGGACATCCAGGCAACAGATGTCCATTTTCAATGTCACGATGAATGCCTACATTGAACACACTGGCTGACTGTCTTGCAGGGTGTACTGTCTGTGGCGCGACCCGTATCTATGTAGTGTTGTTGTAGTGCTCAGTAGATGTTTAGTTGCCCCAATCACACCACTGCCGTGTGTTTGTCCACGTCTACCTTGGGACAGTAATATGCTTTCAGACTGCTCACTCTCTATACATTCCCTATCAGCCTCCTTGCCTTTGCGGAAGATGTCACCCACCTAGAAGTATGCCTCTGGGAGTGCTGTGTTCAGTAATCTTGGTAGTGCGTTCTGTAAATGCGTATTGCTGTAGTGTGATAAGGTAGTTAGGTGTATGTTCGACTCCTAGCCCTGTGTGTGTGTGTGTGTGTGTGTGTGTGTGTGTGTGTGTGTGTGTGTGTGTGTGTGTTTCCAGCTGCCTGGGGACATGGTAATGCTTTTAGATGCCTCATACCACATACATTCCCTATCGGCGTCTTTGCCTTTGCGGATGATGTCACCCACCTAGAAGTATGCCTCTGGGAGTGCTGTGTTCAGTAATCTCGGTAGCGCATTCTGTAAATGCGTATTGCTGTAGTGTGATAAGGTAGTTAGGTGTATGTTCGACTCCCAGCCCTGTCAAGTGTGTGTGTGTGTGTGTGTGTGTGTGTGTGTGTGTGTGTGTGTGTGTGTGTGTGTGTGTGTGTGTGTGTGTTTCCAGCTGCCTGGGGACACGGTAATGCTTTTAGACGCTTCAAACCACATACATTCCCTATCAGCATCTTTGCCTTTGTGGATGATGTCACCCACCTAGAAGTATGCCTCTGGGAGTGCTGTGTTCAGTAATCTCGGTAGTGCGTTCTGTAAATGCGTATTGCTGTAGTGTGATAAGGTAGTTAGGTGTATGTTCGACTCCCAGCCCTGCCAAGTGTGTGCCTGTGTGTGTGTGTTTCCAGCTGCCTGGGGACACGGTAATGATTTTAGACGCCTCACAGCACATACATTCCCTATCGGTGTCTTTGTCTTTGCGGTTGATGTCACCCACCTAGAAGTATGCCTCTGGGAGTGCTGTGTTCAGTGATCTCAGTAGCGTGTTCTGTAAATGCGTATTGCTGTAGTGTGATAAGGTAGTTAGGTGTATGTTCGACTCCCAGCCCTGCCAAGTGTGTGTGTATTTCCAACTGCCTGGGGACACGGTAATGCTTTTAGATGCCTCACACCACATACATTCCCTATCGGCATCTTTGCCTTTGCGGATGATGTCACCCACCTAGAAGTATGTCTCTGGGAGTGCTGTGTTCAGTAATCTCAGTAGCGCGTTCTGTAAATTCGTATTGCTGTAGTGTGATAAGTTAGTTAGGTGTATGTTCAACTCCCAGCTCTGCCAAGTGTGTGTGTGTTTCCAGCTGCCTGGGGACACGGTAATGCTTTTAGACACCTCACACCACATACATTCCCTATCGGCGTTTTTGCCTTTGCGGATGATGTCACCCACCTAGAAGTATGCCTCTGGGAGTGCTGTGTTCAGTAATCTCGATAGGGTGTTCTGTAAATGCGCATTGCTGTAGTGTGATAAGGTAGTTAGGTCTGTGTTCTAATCCCAATCCTGCCACGTATGTGTGTGTGAGAGTTTCCCGCTGCATGACAACAGTACATTGCGTTTACACTGTTCACTCTCCGTAGAATCCGTACGGCGTCTTTGCCTTTGATGCTGATGCCAGCAAGCTAGACGTATGCCTGTGTGAATGCTGTGATCTAGTAATCACGGTAGCACATTCTGTACATGCGTAATGCTGTAGTGTGATAAGGTAGTTAGGTCTGTGTTCTGATCCCAACCCTACCAAGTGTGTGTGTGTGTGTGTGTGTGTGTGTGTGTGTGTGTGTGTGTGTGTGTATATCTATTTATATATATGTAATGTAGATAGATATTGATATGTATGTGGATATTAGCACTATTGAATGTGCTGCATTATCTGTACGTGAACACCTTTGATGTATGTAAATCTGCTATGGCTCTGTGATAGTGCACATACTGTGTGCTGTAGTGATCCTGGGTTATAGTTGTGTAGTGACCAGGTATTCTGTTGCTGGGTATTACAAGGGACATTGACAACAATGATACTACAGCACCTTTAAACAGTCATGTGCACATCTCAGCAACAGTCAGCAGTGGTTATTACTTTGGAGGATGAGTATGGCTCATATAACTATGTATTACCTGACACTACTATGCAAATCAGGTTAACATTACTGAATCCTGTTTATCCACAGGTTGTGATACAGATCCCAAGAATGTACGTGTATACATTGACAGGTGCAGGACTGAAATATTGTTGAATGCATGCAGGGGTGTCCATGGCCAGTAATGGCGATCTGTACAGCCTGGCAGGTACAGTCTGTGACTGTCCCACAACCCCCTGTATATGCATGACACATGCTGAAACTGTGTACATGCAGACACACACACATGAAACAAACAGCTAGGGCTAACACATACACACACACATTACACCAACATTGGGCTATGCAAACACTGTTGTCCCTCACACACACACATACTTATATGTTGATTGGATGGCTCAATGACAGGCTCTGGAAAAGAAACACCATACCCTGTGCATATGATGACATCTGTGCCACCACCTGTAATGTGTAACATAGATGCAGGAACAGACTAACATGGTGCTGATGCTCAGGGTGGCTTTATTGCACTGTAATAATGTTAAAATGTTGTTAACACAAAGTGTGATATCCTTCTAGGTGTATGTAAGCAGGCATGATGTATTGCAGCTATGACCATCAATGTAGTATAGTTTACAGCACTGTTGATTCTGAAGATTTATTATCCATCTATGTGCCATTTGACTGATGTGTGTAGTATTGGCAGCATGTGTTTCAGAGTGTGCAGTAGGTGTGTGATGTGTGTAGTACAGATTTATACATGCTTACAAACACGTACACTGGCTTACACGACATTACACGGGCTTCAACATGCTTACACTAGCTTACTCGTTCTTCAACGTGCGCACACAGGCTGACATGCATGCACACATGCTTACTCGGGCTTACAGGCGCGCACAGGCATGAACACACTGTCAGCAGGCTTGCAAGAAACTTCAGTGATATCCATGGAGTACACCGTCAGTTTCCTGACTGTACCTAGGATAAATCATAACATGCCTCTTCCACTGAAGAGTAACTGACAGCAAACATGTGACACATTGCTCCGATAGGATTACAGTGTTTTATACATACACACTCATGATGTCACCTATCTTCTACTCTGATAGTCCCCTTAACCTACTCTTCCACTATAGTGGCTTGGCCCATATGGCATGACGAATTGTGATTCACTATCCTCAGCCTCAATTGCATCGGATTGCCTACTAATGCTTGGTTACATCTCTGACAGAGCGCTTCCACACATAGCAACCAGTACTCAGTAGCCATCTTGTCTTCAGCTTGCCATTCACCTGCATGGCGAACTAACTGTTAATGAAAATTAAATTTTCTATGTGTATTTTAAACATTTCTCTTGTTTTAAAAGCGCAGCGCATTTTCGTGCCGCTGCGCTATGCTTACACACCGGAGATCAGGGGAGGACAAATAGAGTTTTATTAATTTCAAATGGGAAAAATATGCCACTGGCCTTATATTTGGCCATTGGCATGCTTCTTCAACTGAATTCATCCTTTATTTGCAGCTGACATTGCTCCGTTTAGCTACTTGCAGAACGTAACTCGGTTAACATCTGAGTACATTTCTGCACATAACTCTACTCTTGCACGGACAGCTTACTGTTTCATGTATTGCAGATTTACATCATTTGCATAGCTTTCACCTACAAATGGGGTAATTTGCATATCCTAACATTGTCCGTGCACGTTCGGTTTAGGGGCTGTCTTACACGCCCCTACAGGATATTGTTGAATAGCTCAGCAGACATCTTGCCTTGTTCTACTCTTCCTCTACTCGTACACGCTGGCCAAGGCTCCATGACACCTGGCCTAAGCTTTGCTGTGTGCTAATATGTCTATTTGTGGAGTATGCATGGCTGTAGGTATGTTTTGACCTGCTACGTCTGACATTTCTACAAAGCAGCTCCCACTTTCATTTGTAACGGTGACAGCCCTATAGGTACTATATATACAGCTGTGACATTTGACATGTCAACACATACCTGCAGTCAATACTAAACTGACTACTTCAGCGCTTTTCATACCTCCAGAGTTTTCTTGTAGTAGTATAGTCAATAATACTGTTTCATATAACATGTATCTGTTTCTGATACAAGATATATAATTTTATTACACCACTACACACAAGAAGAAATCACAGGCCAGATGCCATTACATTCCTTTTGCAGGACACACCCACCAAGAGTGTTGTGTTCCTCACAAAAGCCAACAGGTGCTAATCAAAACATATTATGCTATCATCTACCTTATGTGTTCACCAGTATTTGCGCTTTCCATCAGTGGCAGAACTCACATGCAAGTGTGGGAGACTGAACACTGTATCGGGGACACTGCATAACACACTGAGGGACACTATTAACCTTCCACATTGACTATCACAGGGCAAAAGTATTCATTCACATTTATCGAGGTACATGCTTTTCACTTATACATGTTTTGTCATTTGTCATCCCGTCTTTCTTCACACCTGTCCACCTGATATCACTAGTTCTGTACATTTATTTAGGACAGGGTTACCTTCATACCTCTCAACTGTACACATTTTGGGTAAATGTTCCGAACTTAGACTTGTAACGTTGTTCCTTTGTTGTTATTATTGTGCCTTTCTGGTAAATTAGTGGCAGGTCATTAAGGACTGTGAGGTTAGATAATAATGACAGACATTAGTAGTTTATAACTAATAACTCTCAAAACATTCATACTAATGAATTATCCATTATTCTATCAATGTTCTAACTTTCTCAGAGGAATATTTAACATAGTCCCTATTTGTACTTATTTAAATATGCCTTTGTCCAGATGTCTTATTCTGAAAGGTTGAGAGGTATGGTTACCATCTTATTCGTACGCATGTACATACATGATAATCGCTTACATGACACTGATATAAGTCCCTACGTCTTCCCCCAATGGTTTACACAATATCCAGTAGATGGGTTCTTCATTTTTGGAAGGTATAGGTGTGTGCTATACCCACATATGAATATTAATCACTCCCATGGGGCGGACCTAATAAATCTGTGCCAACCAACACCTGTGAACCTAGGCCCATTATTGCATACCTATGGTTCCCATACCTGACACCCCTCCACAGTAGTCATAAGACATATTTAATGTGAGCGATAATAAAGTATGAAGATACTTCTAAGCACTATCCACTCTCCACGTATCGGGACATATGTCATACATTCTGTCAACCCATGTGTTATTACCCTTGCACAAGCTACTGTTGCATGTACAGCTATATTGTAGCTGCGGATGTGACTTCCTTTGCGCAGGCGCACTTGCATATCCTTATTGTGGGTTACATATGTTTACTAAGTCTTTGTGCTTACGTGGGCTTTCTTAATTGTGACGGTACCAGTACAATATCTGTAATCCAGTTAGCGGACATATGCGAAACACACATTCACCTTTACATATTTAAATGTCTTTACAGCACACATGCATTCCTTAACTCATATGTGCTGTAATCGTAGTTGACCCGAGACTGCATTCACGTTGGCCGGATGCTGTAACCACTATACTATTGGTGTTCTGACTCATTTATATGCATATCCATAGTACATAGCTACATTAACATACGCCTCACCGCTTCACTTACAACACAGGCATCCATTCTCCTGCTGGGAAAAATGTGGTACTACATATTACACATTCCCTATTCCCTACTGCTCTGGACCCAAGCTGCATATTTAATCACTCCAAGGATATGCAGAACTCCAAGGCTTATAGTCCTGGCACATACAAGTCTTTGATTGTCAGGGTGTTCCTGTGGTGATCTGGGTTTAGGCTTGTCCGCCTGGTGAACGGAACTGCCCTGACGGAGTTCAAATGTCAGACGATGTACATGGACAGAATTTGTCCAGTTTATAGAGGTTTACCTGTGTTTTCAGACACAGGTCTTTCGGCACCTGTCAGCAGCTTTTTATGTTGGCAATACATAATATGGGTGGGGGTGGTTAAAATACATAATCCACGGTGTGGGGTGTTCCCATTCACATTTGACTATTTCCTGTATGCATTCATACGAGGATTATTATTTTGGACATTAATTAATTACAGGTATGCAGTGGTACAATAAACAAATGTGAAGGTTTGTTACTGTAAATATGTACGGACCTCTGTAATACACTGTTGTTTTCTGGCAAATCAGGAGCTAGTCATTAAAGACTGAAGTCAGAACATAATGACAGACAGTTGAGGTTTCAGACTTCATACTCTTCAGGAAATTAATGACAATGTACAAACTGTTGTTCTATCAACTTTCTCAGTTTCTTTGCAAATTGTCCATACTTTTGGGCCTTTGTCCCACTTTTATTCACGGCTTTGTCCAGATATCCTGCTCTCAGAGGTTGACAGGTATACTTTTATTCATGGCTTTGTCCAGATATCTTGCTCTCAGAGGTTGACAGGTATGGTCGGTCACACCTACACACACATTAAGTGTCCCTCACACAGTAGAGCAGGGTTATCCTGTTTACATCAGTGCCTTCATCACCCTTATACTATTTGCCACTATGCGAATGTGTGCAATATATTCCCACTTATTCGTGTCAGGACACGTGCGTCACGGGCAAGTGTTTGATCCTGGGTAGTAGGTTATGCATGACCACTTAGGGCTGGACAGTGTCATACACCTCTAATGCACATTCCAACTTCTGTCCAGATATCTACAGGACTGGACTTCATGTCTTCTGTTCTAATGTTTACACAGGTTATGTATCCCATGAGGGATATCCAAAAATTGTACCGATCCGCAACAAGAGGTATACCGAACATCATTTTGGAGTTACGAAAATGTGCTGAGGTCGTGTGCAATCCTGCAACTGCCTAGGGTGACACTACCTACTACATATGCATAGTGGTCATTATGTGTAGCTGTGGCTGCACCACACCAGTAGGCCAAGTACGGCTGGATTTGGTGGACGTTCAGGTACGGGAGTGGGTTGTGTGATGTGGAGGGGATGCTGGGTAGTCCATTATGCATCCAGGTGTGTTGCATTTGTTATGGCCAGTTTCATCCAGGTGTGTTGCATTTGTTATGGCCAGTTCCATCAGGACCAATCTGTGGGTATGTGCCAGTGACATATCTATACATTTGTATTGCACAGTTCAATATTCATCTGTTTGTGGGATTGTGTTCTACAGTATGGCCTGCCTGGTTGTATTGCAGCTGTTTATACATGTGTTTGTGTTTCTTTCAGCTTCACCAGCTGCTCCCTCATACACCTCCGGTTCACCTATTCTGCATATGACACAGTATCGCCTTGGAGGATTGTACCATTACCCATCCACCCCACACACACAGATTCCTCACACCCCATACATCTGTGCTTTGGTGGTTGGCCCATGACACGGCCAGAGTAACACATTGAATACCCTACATGTGTCTGGTACCTGTATGGTTGTGTGGACTACCCTGCCATGTTTGCTTTCCACATGCAATACCTCACACACATAGGTACATGCCCATACTTCTCTTTCATTACATGTTTGGTATACCCGGGTACTACCCGTTCAACTGTGACACATCCTGACAAGTTCGGCTTGTACTGCTGACTTCCGAATTTTGGCAGCCTGTTGTACTCATTGGTAGGATGCCACCTTTTCCTATGTCCAGGATGGGATATATTCTGTACACATATCCGACTGTAGTGAACAACACCTCCCCACAGTCAATGGTAGGGTTGCCACCTTTTCAATTGGCCAAAGTGGGACATTTTTGGTACACACATCACATTTTACAGGCCGACACATACCCACAGTCAGTACACAGGATAGAACTTAGACTTCTTGTCTATATAAAAGCTTATTCTTGTAGCAGTTCAGTTGCTTATTCTGTTTCTTATAACATTTATGTAATTTAGATACAGAAAACCTGTTTAATGCAACTATTACATAACGTATAGGGAATAATTTTGTCCTATAATCTCAGGACATTTGCCATTGTTACAGGTTTTTGTCAGGACACAACTGCCCAAAGAGGGACTGTCACTCGCAAAGTGGGACAGGTGGTAATCCTAGTCGACGGTACGGATAATACTGTTCCTTTCAGCCTACATGTGTCCTTATTGTTGTGGCTGTTTGCATGCTCCTTCTGTTTTGTTTACATGCTTATTCTATTTCCTGTTGCATTTGGTATGTGAAATACAGACATACCTTTTGTATGTGACTATTACATGCCTTGTGGGATATAATTCGGACATACATTCGCTAGATATCTACATTTCTCGTGTATTTTGTTATGGACACATCTGCCCAGCTGTGTACCATCCCTCACATTATGGGTCCGCTGGTGACCCTCACCATTGGGCTGGACATACCTACTGGTGGATCGCAAACATATAATGCGTTTCACTTCCACTTGGTATGGCTATCTACACTGCGTTGGACTATGGCCACATGGTCTTCCATGTCATTTGTTCACGGGATAGGGACCCGTTATTCCCTACCGTGCATTTCTGTTTGCTTCGTCACTTTGTGTTCGCAGGTACTTTCTTGCATGCTTTGCATACATTTCAGTATCCAGGGACACAGACGTGTTTACTATCTTGCAACTTGTTATATGCAAGCATTTTACGTTGCACATCAACAGCTGCCATTTCCACGCCTCCATGCGGCACTTCGACACGCCGTATGCACTCGCGCTCCTTTCCTGTGCACGTGGCTGTGTCGGAAGTGCACCCTCATTACTATGCATTTGACGCTACTGCGCTATCCTCACGCCGCACGGTCAGCACAAGCCTAATGCCGGCCTTGTGCCGAGCTTCATGAATCCCGGGGTGTATCTTTTTTCTCCTCCTGCTCATGGTTCTCATGGACAGGTTATCAAAGCACAATCAACAAAAAAAGTATCCATTTTGGGAATGTAAGATCTGCATCTTTGTTGTTAGCAGATGGTCCTTTCCTGTTAACCTCAGTTGACTGCAATGTCCTTTATACACCAAAGTAAATGGAAAATACCATCTCCAAATAAGAGGTGATTACTCTCTCATAGGAAAGAGCCAATTGCTCTCTGAAGGTGATAAGGGAACAGCTAGCTCTCTGAAGGTGATAAGGGAACAGCTACTTTAAGTAGATGAATTTAACCATCTTAAGGAATTTTTCATATGGAATGGAGAACTGTGGTAGTTATCCTGCTCTGTATGTATGTGTGTGTGTGTGTGTGTGTGGGGGGGGGGCTGGATCCACTACTGACCCAGGAAACTATAGACCTATAAGTCTCACTAGCCTTATCTGCAAAGCAATGGAATGCATCACTATGAAACTTACTAAGAAAGGGACACAGGAGATCTATAAGCCCTGAACCCAAGACAGTTTGGGTTTGTTAAAGGAAGTTCTTATCTCATAAACCTGGTGCACTTCTTTGACCAAGTTACAAATGCATTACAATCAGGTAAATTGGTTCATGCTGCCTACCTGGAACTGCAAAGGCCTTTGATACAATTCCACATTCTGACATTATCAATAAGCTAATCAGATTAAATGTAAACCCCACATATTATCTGCTGTATAGCAAACTGACTAATGGACAGAACTTAATCTATTAGTGTGGGAGGCATACTCTAAACAGGAGTTACCAGTTGTGTACCCAGGAATCGACTCTGGGATGGCATATCTTTGGTATTTTCTTCTCTGTTGTCAAGGCTGACATTAAGGGCCTCTGACTGATCAAGTCTGCAGATGACTGCAAATTTGGACCTGTTCACTAATTCTCCATCTGATTTCCAGATTTTGTAGGAGGAACTAACACACACCAATAAGTGATGACTGGACCATGGCCTAAAACTAAATGCCAGGAAATGCAGTATTGTATCATTTGGCAAAACTGAGCACCCATGCACCTACCATATAAGAGAAATCACATTTGAAAATTGACTTTAAGGATCTGGGCACTTTCATTGACAATGAACTTTCCTTTGATCACCTTGTATCCACTATTGTTAGGAAATCCTTTTACCTTGCCAAACTAATCATCAGGTGGATTTCTTTCTTATCTAAAGAAGTTCTTATTCCTTACTACTCTTCTATTATCAGGCCCATTATAGAGTATAATGGCCTCCTTGGTACATAATTGTATGATCATATGACCCAGCCTGAGAGATGTTAGCATTGTCTCAGTAAGAAAATCAAAGAGGTGTCTTCCTTGAACTACCGAGACTGCCTTAAAGCATTTTCTTTCTCTCTCTCTCTCTGTTCTGTTTCCTACAGATTCTTGAGAGGTATTGCCTGTCCTACATGACTACCTGCAAAAAAAAAAAGGCCTCAAGAGATTTTAACTTCCACTGAAACATAAGTAGAACCTGCTGGTGAGAAAGATATATATTGCAGAGAATTTATCGTTTATGGAATCAACGCCCTTTGGATATAAACATCAGCCCACTTCAATGCACTGACGTCTGACAAACTGACTGATTACTGTTTAGCACTGATGAGACATTATGTAGAAGTGTTCTGTCATGTATTTTTAATGATCCTTTATTTTGTGGCATGTAACCTGAAATTGAATGCAACGTTCTACTGTTATGTGGTCATATGACCTGCACCTTGTGATACAGATATCTCAGGAAGAAAAATCAATTATAAACACAATTAGTGTTTGTCATCTTATGGTTTATATCTCATATAGACTTACACAAATATAAATGGAGTCTCATGAAGAGAACAGTTACTCTATCAGTTTTTTCTTTTCTGATGTTCATGGGTTCATAGGTTCATAGTTTAGTTCTAGGCTAATGACAATAAGAGCCATTTTAAGCCTAGCTATGCATCCCAAATCTCTGACAAGTTCTGGTACCCTTGATGAGTGTAAGTAGGGGTCTTGGGAGGTGAGACATTTACAAGCAGGGGCCTGGGTGAGAGGAACGATTTACAGGCTGCCTGTGTCCAATAGAGGCATAGGTGCCAAGCCAGGGATGAATTTCCTGTTCCCCATCCAATTGTCCAAGTTACACTTTAATTGGGTTAGGGAGGAACTCTGCTTCACATAGATGGGGAGCCTGTTCCAGAAAAGGGGTAGTCTTTGGGATACATACCTATCTCTCCAGCAGGTCCTATTTATATCACAGGCCTGGTTTAAGTCTTTAGAACGGGTAATTCTGGTGCTGTTTGTTTTGTGGATATGCAGGAGTTCCATCAGAGTGGGGTCTGGCAATGCCCTGTAATCCAGACATGGATCCCCCCTCAACAGTCTGTAGGAGACAGAATACAGGGATAGGGCCTTAATTAGTCTGTATATGATGACATGTTACTTTCACCCTGTATTTTTTTTACTGAGGAACCTTTGTGGATGTGTGATTCAAAAAGCACTCACATATATCTTTACTGCATTCATCATATGTTTTTTGCTCAAAATGAACTTACACTGGACTAAATGCAACCCATGCAGTGACATGCATATATGTTTATTAATTCCTTTTCTGGTTTGCGATTCAAAGAAGATCCCCATAGGGTATAATTGTTTTTCTGTGCTTTCCAAAACACACTAACATACATGGCAGAAAGTGACTCTTCCTGAGTAGACTAATAGTTACTTTGTGTATTAACTTTAATTCTGAATTATAGCAACTTGTACAGGAATAATTGTATATTTGTGGGAAGGACATTTACAAGATATGAATTTTTTCTTCTTGAATTATAAAAAGTTACAGCTGAATGTTAAATGTTTCAGAGCATAGTGCTTAATCGGTGTACAGCTTTCTAACTTACACTGGAATCAATTCATATTCAGAGGGAGCAGCCTGCCTTCAGAATTAAAATCCAGATGAGAGCTACAGCAAAATACACATCAATACCTGCAAGAGATGGATGTTGCACATTAATCTGAGATCCCTCTCTCTATTACCCAACTAGGCTCTTTAACAACATTTAAACTTGCACTAAAAGAGCACTATCTCAAAAACCTTGTCCATTCTTGTAGTCACATGATTAAACCACCTTAAATATTTTGGCCACTATACACTACAATATTTTTACTAACTTAATATAGTTACAAGCTACAGCTTTCTAACTTACACTGGAATAAATCCATATTCAGAGGGAGCAGCCTGCCTTCAGAATTAAAATCCAGATGAGAGCTATAGCCCAATACATATCAATACCTGCAGGAGATGGATGTTGCACATTCATCTGAGATCCCTCTCTCTATTACCCAACTAGACTCTTTAAAAACATTTAAACTTGCACTAAAAGAGCACTATCTCAAAAACCTTGTGCGTTCTTGTAGTCACATGATTAAACAACCTTAAATATTTTGGCCACTATACACTTCAATATTTTTTACTAACTTAATATAGTTACAATTTACACTATCTGTCTTTGTATCCGATATCTCTTTCTTTATTTATTTCTATGACTGAATAAACATAATTGATTAAACAGTATTCTTACTAATGAGAATATACAAACATAATTACTAAAAATTTAACAGACTGGGTTTATTTTCTTGTATTTTATACCTCTATATAATGTATTTGTCTTTGTATATCTACTTCAGTTTGTATTATGTAAAATTTTTCTTGACTATCAAACTTAAGCTGATGTTATGTAAAAATTTCTGTGACTGTATGGAGCTTTTCTCCCCGGGCCTCCACTGAAAATGGGTCGTTAGGCCCAGTGTACTTTCCTGGTCAACAAATGTCAATAAATAAGATATGGAGGACACTGGTTATGAGCAGACATCATAACATCTTTCTGCATCTGCTCAGCCCTAGTTCTCTGCTGCACTGTTGTAGACATATATGCATGAAAGTGCCTGTACAACAGACTATTAACTCTAAGGCGTAGTGATTAAGGTGTTGAGTGATAAAAAAAATAATAACAATAATCATTTATTTTACTCTGTTCCCCACGACTGTTGAGTTTATGCACAGGACTTCTCAATTGCCCATTCATTCCACCTAGGGCAAGACTCATGTGATGTATTGTTTTCCCTAGGAGAAAAGATGGACTGAGCTGAGAATTATGCTATCATCCACACCGGGATCAGAGAGGGTTTCTTAAACTGTAACACCCTAGACCTACTGGCTTCTTATGCACACAGTGTAGGCAGTGCAATGTAACATTACAATGGGACTGCTTCACCTCCTTGCTGCCACGTCTCCTTATAGTTCCTAGCTCACACCTGGCTGGCATGCCATTCTCTTGTACTCTTCAGGACCACCACTGGCAACACAGGCAACAAAATGCCCCACCCCAGAATGCCCTTCACCCCACACCCAATCAGGCAACAGCCTCATCATTTCTCAACAACCCCCCCCCCCCAACAGCTCCAGCAGGTGACAGAGCTAACTCCAGTCACTTGTGCTGTAATCAGGCCTTTATCTATATTAATGGAACTGGGTAACTGTGGATAAAATAGTATCCACTCAATTGGGATAGTTTCTCATAACTCCTGGTGATTATGTGTAACCCATATTATTTGTCAAGCCTCAAAGGTCACCCATTAAACATAAGCAATTCATTCTAGTGAGCATCACATGAGTAACAAAGAAAACATAATTTCTCCTGTTAATGAAATGGAGGCTGTGTATAGGCAGAATAAAACAAAACTGTTTAAATTGGCTTTCCAAGTAGTTATAGCTTGCATAATCAGCAGGATATATATTATAAGACAGGAAGAAAGGAAGGCAATATACATTTATATATTAATCAGTGCGAATGGCAAGACTGTAAAATATGGCAGGAGGAAGAATACTCATGCAAGGAATAAATCAATCATAAAAGTCGAGTTTTAAAAAGAACAGACAGAAATTATAAAATGCTGCCAGGTACTGCAGAGAGACCTTTATAGCTGGAATGCAAAACTAATTAATATAAACTTGCAGCTGCATAGTTCTTATCTGGAAAACTCAGCAGCACCAGAAGATGACTATAATATTTCAGAGCCTATTAAAGTTGAACATTATCACCTATGGTAGGTTCCCCCTGTGTGTTTTGTGATCAGAAAAAATCAACATACTGCATAGTTGCTGATTCAGCTATTCTTTAAATATCAGGATCTTTGTCATAAAATTGCAAATGGTACAGATCACAGCTGCAGTCCTTTGTTTGCTGTTAACTTTTTAAGTGCTTGTTACTCATTGTATTCAGGGAGACATCTGACTCACTATTGGGAGGCAATACTACTCTGTTAACATAACCTTTTTAAATGTATGCATACAGCTAGACAGCACGAATGTGCAAAACAAACTTCACAGGCATGTAATAATGACAGAAAGGAACCTAGAGACTGCTGTAAATAACATGACTAATCGTGTGATGAGCATTCTTTCAGCTGCTAACTCTCCTACTGACAATACTTTTAAATCTTTGTTTTACCAGTCTGCAGTAAACAAGTTCAAATGCTTCTGTGATAACATACAATGCAGCTAAGACCAGTGTGATATCTTCTGTCTGCATCCCTGTTGATAATCTGATTTCAAGATATTTCCTTTGGGAAACTAGCAACTGAAGTCTGTTTCTGCAAACTGTTTCTGTGTGACAGAAGCAAAGGTGCTATGAATGATTCTTCCCATTGTGTCACTTTGATTACTTGTTTCAACTTTTGCAAACAACGTGATCCTGGATCAGGAAATCCAGAACAGCAGAAACAGCACCCAGAAACAAATTAAATCTAAATTCCACTATTAACAGTAGACAGCAGAAAATTAACCAATTTAACTTAAAAGATTTCCTTGGGAATAGTCAGACATGTGAGTAGCTCTTTTAATACACTTCTCCTGGCATCATAAAAAGGAAATTGTATAAATTGGGGATCTAATATTGTAACCATTGCATATTGGTGATATAACTTGCATTTTATTGTAAAGACTCCAAAGAGTAAATAACACATAGTTTTAAGCAGGTTCACCATTCTGGAGTGCTTTCTGTTCCAGAAGTAAGAAAAAGTCCATATATTATTGGACAATAGCCAATTAAGGCAGAATGACCTGGATAAGTTGTATACTTATATAAGACATGCTGAGAAAAAAGTGCCATGTAATGCACTGCTTTACATTAATACTATGGAATGGCATAAAGCTAGGGATTTAATGATCACTTGCACAAAACTTACTGTGATGTGCAGTTTCCATAAATGCATCCCTTGTATACAAGATGAACACGAGCAGCTTAAGGTACCTGTACTATGATCAAGTTATTGATAAAATGTCACAAATTATGGTTTGTGGTTGGGAAGCTGAACATTATCATTCATAAAACTGTTAATAAAGAAATGGGACTGAATATAGTTGAAAAGTTTGTAAAGGCTCTAAAGTATAAATATGGGCAGAATGTGTCTACTAAATCTTTATATAAGCAATTCAAATTATATAGATCTAATGACAATGCATAATGATTTCTGAAAATCTTTGCAATACATGTAAAATTTAAAATAAAGGGGGTTGAAAAGTCAAATAGATGTTGGGCTTCTGAAAAATATACATCCTAAGGAGGCATATAAGAAATGGGCTGGCAAAGAAAAAAAATATGGTGCATCTACAGTCAAGATATTGGGCAGGATTCGATACAGCCTACATGATAATTTTGACTGCAATGCACACATGGTCATAAAAACTTTTAGATTCAATAAACTCTGAGTAGTAGCGCACACTTACATGCAAACACAGAAACTTCCTTGGCATGCAAATTACAGCATAAGTAGCTGAACTGTATGCTAATGAAGGAAATCATTATGGTGGAGGGATTCAACAAGCTGTAAAGTAACTGTGTAGACTCCATACTCATGTTGGCCATGGATTCGAAAGTTTTTCAAATACAGCCACACAAAGGAGTCTACACAAAAACAAGAGCAAGTAAATGTTCATACATTTGTACATAAAAGACCCTAACATGCACCCCACACACATTATGACAGTATCAGGTATGTTAGATGGTCGAAAATTATATTAACAATAGCAACAATACCTTATTAAGTACTATGCCATAAACGCAGCTTTGCATCTACACCTTAAATGAACAATTAACTCGTAACTAATGTAAACAGCTAAAAGTGTAAACCCCATGAGACATAGAATCCAAAACATACATTCCTCTGTGCAGATATATACATCAGTAATACACTCCCTTGACTGTACAACATTGGGCTCCCCCTTCAGTTTCCCTGCCTACACAGTTACCAGCCATGTAGATTCAGGGCTGTCAGCATGGTGAATATGAAAATGAGGTCAAAACGCATTAGAATTTCTGAATTCCAAAAACTTGTGGGTGGGAGGTTGGCATAATGGTTAAGGTGTTTACCTTACAGACACAAGGTGTAGGGTTCGATTCTCACATGGGGTAATTGGCTAGGCTTAAAATGGCCCACAAGGGCACTTAGCCTAGTACTAACCTATGAACCTATTGTAAATGTGTAGGGATGTTCACTTCATGTAGGCACGTCCACAGTGTTTATGTTGAATGCATGGCAGCAGTGAATGATGATCATCATGGGGCTGTGTCAGGTTACACTTACAGAGGTGTACATGTAGGTCTGTAAAGTGTAAAAGTGCATGTAAGCAGTGAACAATTCACAAGTTCTGTGTCATCCTCCTTATTGTCTGTTAAAATGTATCATATCTGTCCACATTAAGTTAAAATATATTTTTTAATTTTCATCCTTGTTTGTGAAATGTGGCACTTAATGCAACCTCAGGAAATGAAGCAATGAATGGCAGGTCTCTTGGTGCTTGCTGCATAGCTATCCCTGTGGCAGCATGTGTATGTGTAGGGCTAGAGTATAGAAGGTCCTGTGTTCTACTACCGGGTCTGCAACCTTCTCTCTACTTTTTGAGCTACATGTTTGTTTGATATCACAGGCATGGACAAAAGTAATAAGTCCCCCTGTGTTCACCTTATTTCAGCGCTGGTGCCTGCAGAGGCGCATAGGTGCACATTGTGCACTAATGGGTGCTGACAGAGTTCATATATTCAGTAAAGTAGCAGTTGTTTTCCATGGGTGCTAATTAGAGCCTAATCAGGTGATTTTCAGTATGGTGGAGCTACTCAGCAAGCTATAAAGCATCCATGTAACCTACATTCTGTTTTTTTTTCCTGCATACTTTGATACCATGGGAGAAGAGACAAGGAAATTCTAAGCCTGAAATAAAATTGTCTCAACTGCTGCATTTGCAAGGTAAGTGCTGAACCTAAAATGTATTCTTTAACAATATTATGGCACATCCTTGTATATCTTAGCTTGGTACAGTAATGAAGTAAAAAGTAGTGGATTTGTACAGAAAGTAGCTTAACATGTGACAGCAGACACATATTTTACTTATATGTGTCTATTACTGTTTTTTTTTCTTATTTTCTCATTGCAATTTTTGAGTGATGCACCACATAACGCAAATAGCATATGTAGTTAATGGCTGTGTTTATCTGGTTTGCAGGAAGTGCAGTGGACCACTTACGAAGCAGATAGCCAAAAATAGTAACTGGATATATTCAATTAATGCCCCTGGCCATTGTGAAAACCCGGCCTGGATTACAGATGGTACTGAGTTCTGGTACAGAGTGTGCAACCTTTGTTTTACTGCTATGACATTGCAGTTTACAGCAATGAAGTGCAATACAGAAAACTGTTTCCTCAATATTCTTGTAGCAACAGATATAAGTGTAGGACTGCCATACCCATGGTTCTGGGTTTGAATACACTACATTCCATACAGTATTATTTTTACTGACATTAGCAACATGGCTCGTGTTTGTGCACCACTTACCTTCATGCAAACAAGTGTAACTCACACACGTGTACACTTTGTTAATCATTGTGCAAATCTGCTGCTCACTATGGAACTCTATATATGATGCTTTCTTATTGGTGTTTATTGTCTGTTTCCTTTGTATGACATAAAACTACATGTGGAAACATTGCAAATTCAGGGCACATTCTAAGTATACATACCTTCACAATACATACATGTCTTGTCCCCCCAAGCAATACAACCCTGGGGACTCAGTATTTTTTACACATATATATCAACCACACTACAAAGTGTGTTACGTAATGTTGTGTGCTCCCTCATGGACAGGTCCAGTCTGTTGTGCTGACAAGCTTGCTCTACTAAACTCAAACATCCAACTATGCTCAATAAGGGTATTTGTGTTTTTACAAAGCTAGGCTTCTACACACCTAGGACACACTCTACAGTTTGGCTACTGGTCTCATATGAACTTATGAGGCTATGTGCCAATACAGGCCTCCCAAACGGTTGTCCCCAACATGGCCAGCTGATGTCATCTACCGTAAGTTAACCTGCAGCCATGTCAAAGTCAGACTTGTGCTGTGGCACTTGTGTAAAGCACTGAATTCTGTAGTCTGTATATCTTAGACAGGAAGGGGTTCTGTTCTCAGTGTGTGTGTGTGTGTGTGTGTGTGTGTGTGTGTGTGTGTGTGTGTGTGTGTGTGTATGTGTGTCTCTCTACTCAGCAGAGTAGATATGCTATCCTACAGTTTTCTCTCTGGTAGAATGACTTGCCAGTATTTTGACACCTGCACCTGCCTGCACATCCTTCTCAGTCAGGCCTCCCACCTTCTTCTCTCCAGCATGCACTGCTGATGTCATCAACTATAAGATGGCCTGCAGACATGTAAAAGTCAGACTTGTGCTGTGGTGCTTACATATAGTATTGTGTTCTGTAGTCTGTATACTTAGATAGGTAGGGGTTCTATTCTCACTGCAGTCAAGTGTGTGTGTGTGTGTGTGCGTGTGTGTGTGTTTGTGTGTGTGTCTCTGCTGTTACTTGACATTACAGAGGTCCTTTTACACAAACATGTGGGCACTGTTATCACCATATGCTCAACGGACAATGCTGATGTACCACCACATGCTCAACAGACAATGCTAATGTAATGAGCTATGTCACATTATTGCATATATTATACAGCCACCCACCAGGGTAGGATCAGACACTGGCCTGAAGCCCAGGCAGATGTCAGCTTACATTCATAGGGGGTTACTAGGCTATTGGCACTAGGGCCTTTATAAGCCTAACCATGTTACACCATTGTTCCGTTATTGACCAACTTGTATGTTCTATATTTACAGCACAAGTGTATGATCAGCTCGGACTGCCCTTATCTAAGAGAGACATGGGTGACACACCTTGAGTAAATTTACCATCTCCTTTCTAGTTGTTTAAATTATGCTTAAATATGGTCATTGAGGAGCTCTGTTTTACCTAAATTGGGAGTTTGTTCCAGAGGACTGGCAATCTCTGGGAGACATATTTGTATCTCCAGCATGCCCCATTAATGTTCCAGGCTAGGTTAAGATCCCTAGAGTGAGTGAATCGTGTCCCATGTAACTTGTGGATGTGCAGCATTTCCATTAGGCCAGGGTCTGAGACTGCTCTGTAGGTCAGGCAAAAATCATCTCTCAGCTGCGTGTAAGATACAGAGTAAAATGGCAGACACTTCAGTCTGTCCATGCAGGTCATGTGTTGCAGGCAGTGAATTGTCTCAGCGAGAAATCTCTGAGGTCTCTCCAGCTGTTGCAGGTGTCTGGTGAGGTACATATAGGTTCATAGGTTGGTACTAGGCTATCAGCCCTAGGGCCTATACAAGCCTAGCCATAACAATTCCCTGGCTATTTCTTCCCACATTATTTACTTTCCTGGACCCATGTCTAGCAGGGCAACTGATGTGATCCCTGGGGTGAATTTCCTTTCTCCCATCCAATTGTCAAGGTTCCTCTTGAAGAGGTCCAAAGAGGCACTCTGCTTGACATGTATGGGCAATCTATTCCAGAGTCTGGAGAGTCTCTGGGTCAGGAACCTATCCCTCCAGCATGTTTTGTTTATTGTGATGACAAGGTTTAGATCCCTGGAGTGTGTAGCTCTGAGGGATTGGGATTTCTTTAAGTGTAGCATGTCCAACAGCTCTGGGTTTGACATGGCCTTGTATGTTAAGCAGAGATCGCCTCTGAGTAGACGATATGTGACAGAGTATAGCTGGAGTTTTTAAGGTGGTCAGCGTAGGGCATCTGCTTTAGGCCTGTGATTCTTTTAGTGAGGTATTTCTGAGGCCTTTCCATTTGTTGCAGATGTCTTGAGAGGTACATACCAAATGGGGCATTGTATTCTATAATGGGTCTAATGAGGGATGAGTACAGTGGGACAATGACCTCCTTTTTTCTGGATGAAAAGCCCTTCGTGATGAGGTATGCCACATAGAAGGATTTCCTGACTGTTGTGGCGATGTGGTTATCGAAGGTGAGACCACTGTCCACCTGTGTCCCTAAGTCTCTTATTATACTTTCTGTGTTTAGTGTACTGCCACCTATATGGTAATTCATGGATACATGTTTTTTCCCAAAGGGGATAACAATACATTTCTTGGCATTGAGCTTGAGCCCATGGCTCTGGCACCAAGCATCTGTTTCTGTAAGGCCCTTTTGTAGAGTATCCACATCATTTGGGGATTCAATAATGGCTCCCAGTTTGCAGTCATCTGCAAACTTTGTTAGCCAGAGTCCCTTAGTGTTGACCTGTACTTCAGAGAAGTAGATGCCAAACAAGAGCGGCCCCAGGACTGAACCCTGAGGTACTCCACTTGTCACTTGTCTGGAGCTGGATTTGGAGTCGGCTACTTTTACAGTGTGGGTTCTATCAGTAAGCCATTTAGCAACCCATTGGGTGACATAGGGATTAATGCCCAACTTAGTAAGTTTATCTATGATTCCAGAGTGGGGGATAGTGTCAAAGGCCTTGGCAAGGTCTAGATAGGCTGTGTGGACCACCTTACCCTTGTCCATGGCTCTGGAGACTGATTCAAAGAAGTCAATCAGGTTCAGGAGACAAGATCGGCCCTTCACAAACCGAAACTGGGTGGGGTCCAGTGTTTGAAGGTTGCCAATGTCTTTGTTTATAAGTTCCATGATAATACACTCCATGGCCTTGCAGATAAGGCTTGTCAGACTGATGGGACGGTAGTTTCCGGGATCCAAGGTGGATCCCCTCTTGTGGATTGGGATAACTGTAGCTCTGCACCACTCAGTGGGCAAGAAACCTGAGGTGAGGCTATGATTAAACATGACACTTAGGTGAGGTGCCAGTTCATATTGTAGTTCATGTAGTACACAGCCCAGGATGTCATCTGGTCCCATGGATGCTGTATTCTTGGCTTTAGAGAGTGCGTTTTGTACCTGTGTGGCCGTTATTACTGGAATTTGGCAATCTTCCGGTATTGAGATGGGCCATTTAGGGGTGAGGGGGGTGAAGTTGGCACTGAATCGATCTGCCAGGATATTGGCAATATCCTTCGGATCAGTATATTTAATGCCATTCTGTTTTAGCTCAGACCAGACCTGAGCATTGCCATTTAGATTCTTGACATAGTTATAGAATGCTTTGTGGTTGTCTTTGGAATCTTTGGCAATTTTATTTTCGTAACTAGCTTTGGAGGATTTTATGAGGCATCTCAGTTTCTAACTGAGGCTAGTAAGGGAGTTTTTTGTATCCTGGGATTTTCCTCTTTTCTGCAAAAGTTTCTTCCTTTTGTTGTAAAGTTTGTTTATGGCAGGGGACCACCAGATTGGCTTCCTTTTTTTGGATGAGAGCATTTTGGTTCTATTTGGGATGGCACGATTCATGCATGAGTGGATATGCTCGTACAGTGCCTTAGTGTAGGATTCAGCAGTTGAACTTTCAGTTCCCGTCTGCATGGGTGTCATGAAGTTTGTCACTTCTGACTTGAGTAGCATGACGTTGGCTTTGGAGAAGTGTTTTATGGTGGTTTCTTTACTGGGGGGTGGGGGTGGGATGTGGATGTTAAGGGTGATTAGCTTATGGTCAGACCTGACTAACGAAGGGATGACCATAGGTATGGAGCATTGATTTCCCATGTTGGTAATGACCAGGTCTAGGATATTGGAGCCCCTGGTGGGACTATGGATTAGTTGATCCAGGGCGTTGGAATTTATGAATTCCAAGAACCGTTGTAAAGGTGTTGGGACATGAGTAGTTTTCCCAGTTAATGGCAGGGTAGTTAAAATCACCCAGTATTAGGGTGTTTGGTTCTATCTTAATATTTTCCAGTATGTTTAGAAAGGTGTAGTGAGAATCTTGGGGTATGGTGGGGGATCTGTAGCAAGCTACAATTTGGATTGCAGTCTTACCTAGTGTTAGTTGCACTTGGAGAATTTCAGACACATTGTGTTGGCCAACTAGCCTGGTGGTGTGAATATGCTTGGTGAATATTGACACTCCTCCACCTTTAGTATTTCGGTCCTGGTTTGGTGGCTGAAAAGTGTGGTAAGAGTTGTAGCCTGGTATTGCATGGGTGCTCTCTGGAGCCTTGAACCAGGTCTCAGTTACTGCACAGATATCGATGTTCTCCATTTTTAGGAGTTCCTCGAGAGAGTGCATTTTGAGGTTTAGACTTCTAGCATTGAGTAGCATTACCTTCAGATTTTGCATGCTTGTACCTGTTACGGTGGTGGTTTTGTCCTTTGTAGTTTGCCTAAAAAAGGCACTATAGGGGTGGCAAGAGCCTTAGCCAGTAACCTGAATCCCAGGGGCGAAAGGTGCAGACCATCTCTGGCAAAGCATCGTGGTCTGTCAATCATGTCATCCCAGGCAGACAGATACTGGATCCCCTTTGAATGACACCATAAGCTTAGCCAATTGTTGAAGTCAATCATTTTATCCTTATATTGTGGTATCATTCTGGGCGAAGGCAGGATGCTATAGAAGGGAACATTGTACTCAATTAGTGGTCTGATGAGAGATGAGTACAGGACAGTTATAGCATCTTTATCTCTGGATGTGATGCCCTTATTTATGAGATGTGCAACATAGAAGGCCTTCCTTGCCACTGTAGACACATGGTGATTGAAGTTAAGGCTGCTATCAACCTGTGTTCCCAAATCTCTCACCACAGGGTTTTAGCTAAGGGGATGCTGTTAATATTGTAATGTGCAGGGACTTCTTGGCCAAAAGGGATGATAACCCATTATTTAGCATTTATTTTGAGTCTGTGGCTTTGGCACCAATCATTTGTCTGTGTAAGGCCTTTTTGTAATATGTCAACATCTTTGGGGACTATGATTACACCCAGTTTGCAGCCATCAGTGAACATTGTAAGCCGTAGGCCATCTATCTTACCCAGGACTCTGAGAAATACATTCCAAACAGTAGTAGGCCTAGCACAGATCCTTGTGGTACAGAGGTGATAACTGATTTGCTGTTAGAGGTGGAATCCCTAACTTACTGCATGTGTTCTGTTGGTGATCCAGTTGGCTGTCCATCTACTGATATATGGGTTAATTCCCAGCTGTGTGAGTTTATCAATGATGCCTGAGTGAGGCATTGTATGAAAAGCCTTGGCTAAGTCAAGATAGGCTATATGTATTGTTTTTGCCTTCATCCAGGGCTTTGGTGACATTCTCAGAGAAGCACACTAGGTTTTAATAAGCATGATCTACCCTTAACAAAGCCAAATTCTGTCTGGACAAGAGTTTATATGTCACCTATGTCTTTGTTGATAAAGTCCATGATTATTCTCTCTATGGCCTGGCAGATATGTCTGGTTAGGCTTAGGGGTCTATAGTTTCCAGGGTCAGTTGATAGACACCTTTTGTTCAAGGAAATTACTGCTGCTGTATTCCACTCTGCTGGGACAAAGCCAGTACTTACACTGTGGTTGAAGATAGTGCTAACTGGTTTTGCTAGGTCCTATTTCAGACTATTTAGTAGGCAGCCTGGGATGTTATCCAGTCCCATAGAGGCTGTGTTTTTGGCCATGGAGAGTGCAGTTACAAACTGCTCTTTGGAGATACTAGGTAGAGGACTGGTGACAGGTATGCTTTGGAATATGTCTGGTGAGGACATGGGGGTGAGGTTTGCCCCAAATCTGTCTAGTAGCAGGTTGGCAATGTCCTAAGGGTCAGTATGAGTGGTACCATTCACTACTAGTTCAGCACAAAGCTGGTCCTTCACGTTCAGATTTCTGACTTAGCTAAAGAATGTCTCCTGATTATCTTTAGCTAGGGATGCTAGTTTAGCTTCATACTTGGCTTTAGAGGACTTTACAAGATTTGCTTGTTCAAGCTGTGGAGGGTGTCCTTCCTCTGCTGAGTCAGTTCCCGCTTGTTCTTAGATATTACTTTCTTCCACTTGTTATTAATCTATTAATGCTTAATGCCCACCAGGGAGGCTTGTTTTACTGTGAGGACCTTGTTTTGATCAATTCAAGTTCAGATGACTGTATACATTTGTATAGATGTTTATGCTGGCCATTTGTATACACCTCTGTATAGCAGACATTGTTGAAAGTGGTAGCAGGGGGGTTACAACTATTTATGGCATCACTTAGGAGGCTATAGTATACTTTGGAGAAATGTATCATCCTTTCTACTCTTGGGGGGGTTGTCAGGTATGATCGTGAATTCAAACAAGACTGAATTCTGATCCTACCTGACTGGGGGGGGGGGCAACACACAGTGGTTAGTACAGAGAACCCCTATGGTGGTGAGTACTAAGTTTAGGACATTTAAGCCCCTCATGGAGATGCCAACTATTTGTTACAGAGAATGGTTATTAACAAAGTCCAGGAACTTTAGGGTGAGTGTGTTTGTGCTCATATGCAACTCACAATTGATGGAAGGATAGTTGAGATCCCACATGACTAAAGTGTTTGGCTGTATAGTGAGTGACTCAAGTAAGTCCAAGTAGACAGAGTGGTTTTCATGGTTCATGGTGGGGGATCTGTAGCTAATATTGATATAGAAAGAGGTTTTACTTATAATTAGTTGGACTTGGAATAGCTCTATGGAGTTGTAATGATTGACCAGTCTTGAGGTGTATTTGTCTTTAATGAAGAAGTGTACATCTCTGCCGTTGTTTTTTTTTACACTTGTTTTGATGTCTAGACGTGTGGAAGGCATTGTAGCCTTGCATGGCCAGGGGGCTCTCCGCAGCCTTGAACCATGTGTATGTGACTGCACAGACATGGACATCTTCCAAGGTAAGGAGTTCTTCCAGTGAATGCAGTTTCTGATTTACACTCCTTGCATTAAGCAGCATGAACTTCAGTTTGTCTCTAGTGGATTCTTTAATGTTGGGAATTTTGTTGTTCTGGCATTGCCTCAAAAGGCCACTATGGGAGAGGGAAGTACCTTTGCCAGTAACCGAAAGCCAAAAGGTGGCAGGTGAAGACCATCTCTGGTAAAGCAGCATGGTCTGTCAACATCATCATCCCAGGCTGACAGATACTGTATCTCCTTTGAATGACAACAGAAGCTAAGCCAATTGTTGAAGTCAATCATGTTTTGTTAATATTGAGGCATCATCCTGGGTAAAGGTGCTTAGGGCTAGTGACATACTTGCCTGGGACACATAATCTGACTGCTCAGTCATGTTTCTCTTCATATAGTACAGTGAGATATGTATCCAGTCATTCACTGCAACATGGACTATGACAGAGTCATAACAGTACTTGTTGTTGAGAGAATTGAGTGCATGCATGATCTGACAGACCATGGTACCTGACAAGCAGCTGACTGTGACCTTCTTCTTGTCCAGCCTGGTGAGTGGGACATCTGTGTGTCTCACTATGGAGTCACTTAGGATTAAGATATTTGTTTTGTATGTGTTTTGCCTGATGGGCTTATTGGCTGAGACACTATTGTGTGTATTATTATGTCACGCAAACATGGCAGGTGAAGGTGCGCACTGCCAGGCACTATGCTTGTGAGATGTTTAGTGATGCACAACAGTAGCATGTACTGCAATTACAAGATTATTAGGTATACAGGCACTTGTGTAAATGTGCTAGTCAAATTAACCATGCCTATGGTTCTCCTAAAAAGACTGAGACAACAGCTGTGTATATTGCACTTCATTGCTATTATATGCAATCTCACAACATTAAAACAAAATTTGCACACCCTGTACTAGAACCCCAGACCATCTGACTCCATACCTAAACTTAACACCTGCTGCCATGGGATTAGTGAGAGAATATTCCTTATCTTAGTAGTTACTGTAAAGTTCTCACTGCTAATTGTAGCACAACACCGCTTACTGTGTTTGCAAGATAGCCAGTATTATTAATTACTGCTCAATATCTGAGTTGTTTGGCTTCTGCTACATACCCACAATCAACTGCATTACTAGTTGAGTTAAGTACAAACTTACAGTGTTAAAGATTGTACTGCATTTTATTTTTTATCTATTTAATTGATACATTGAATATTGTGGTCTGTGTCTCTCTGTACTTATTTATTTTTCTGTTTAATTGTTTCATAGAATACTGTGGTCTCTCTCTGTCTCTGCAGTTAGTGGGGGCTATTGTATTTCACTTTATTGATATTCAGTGTTAAACTCTTAGCCTAGAGGGTTTCTCTGTATTTAAAAGTGTTAGTCACATATCATTGAATTTATTACTGCTCAATATCTGAGTTGTTTGGCTTCTGCTACATACCTACAATCAATTGCATTACTAGCTGAGTTAAATACAAACTTGCAGTGTTAAAGATTGTACTGCATTTTATTTTTTGTCTATTTAATTGTTTCATTGAATATTGTGGTCTGTGTCTCTCTGTAGTTATTTATTTTTCTATTTAATTGTTTCATAGAATACTGTGGTCTCTCTGTCTCTGCAGTTAGTTTCTCGCCCTCCATGTTCTTGTTCTGGTATTAATCTGGGTGGCTTTGGAATTGCCCGCCTCTCCTGTAAATTTGTGTTTGAACACTCCTCCTGGGTCTATCTCATTTGCTCACTCAACCGAGTACAGTGAGATCATACTTTGACTTCAGACACTCCTACCAGTCCCATCTGTTCAGCTATATCCCAGCCCTATTCCAGTCTAGTGTCACTAGCTAATTCTACTTAATACAGAGAAAACATTTGTGAAGGGCAAGTCACCTAAGTCCTTAATTTTGAAGTATCATCTGTTTCTCCTTTCTCCCTTTCCACTTTCCAAAAAAAAAAATCTAAGCTTGTTTCCTGCCTTTCCTGTAACTAGTCTAGTTCAGATACAAATTTGCTGTAACCAGGACTGTCTATAAGCTTCTGA
This sequence comes from Protopterus annectens, assembly GCF_019279795.1. Taxonomy (NCBI): domain Eukaryota; kingdom Metazoa; phylum Chordata; order Ceratodontiformes; family Protopteridae; genus Protopterus; species Protopterus annectens. The sequence goes on along the minus strand of NC_056731.1, from coordinate 435,343,734 downwards.
GCCCTCCATGCCTTTCTGTGTTGGAGGGAAGCCTTCTAGCTTATCAGTGGGAGTGGGAAGCACTAGGTAGCCTATCTACCACAAGAGTGGTTTCTGGCCCAGAAATTGTAGTTTATTGGCCATTTGGGCAGTTTTTTCCATCTCCTTCAACTTTCTGGTTTAAAAGCCTACATTTGTGCTTGTTTCCCACCTTTCCTGCAACTAATCTAATCCAGATACAGATTTGCTGTATCCAGGACTGTCTGTAAGCTGCTGAGCCCTCCAAGCCTTTCTATGTTGGAGGGAAGCCTTCTAGCTTATCAGTGGGAGTGGTAAGCATTAGGTAGCCTGTCTACCACAAGAGTGATTTTGGCCTATAAATTGTAGTTTATTGGCTGTTTGGCAGTTTTTCCATCTCTTTCAACTTTCTGGTATAAAAGCCTGTGTTTGCGCTTGTTTCCCACCTTTCCTGTAACTAGTCTAGTCCAGATACAGATTTGCTGTATCCAGGACTGTTTGTAAGCTTCTGATTCCCCCAAGCCTTTTTGTGATGGAGGGAAGCCTTCTAGCTTATCGGTGGGAGTGGTAAGCACTAGGTAGCCTACCTACCACAAGAGTGGTTTCTGGCCCAGAAATTGCAGTTTATTGGCCATTTGGCAGTTTTTCACTCTCTTTCAACTTACTGGTTTAAAAGCACACATTTGCACTTGTTTCCCACCTTTCCTGTAACTAGTCTAATCCAGATAGAGATTTGCTGTATCCAGGACTGCTTGTAAGCTTCTGAGCCCCCCCAAGCCTTTCTGTGTTGGATGGAAGCCTTCTAGCTTATCAGTGGGAGTGGTAAGCACCAGGTAGCCTATCTAAAACAAGAGTGGTTTCTGGCCCAGAAATTGCAGTTTATTGGCCATTTGAGCAGTTTTTCCATCTCTTTCAACTTTCTGGTTTAAAAGCCTGTGTTTGCACTTGTTTCCCACCTTTCATGTAACTAGTCTAGTCCAGATACAGATTTGCTGTTTCCAGGACTGTTTGTAAGATTCTGATTCCCCCCATGCCTTTCTGTGTTGGAAAGAAGCCTTCTAGCTTATCAGCGGGAGTGGTAAGCACTAGGTAGCCTATCTACCACTAGAGTGGTTTCTGGCCCATAAATTATAGTTTATTGGCCGTTTGGCAGTTTTTCATCTCTTTCAACTTACTGGTTTTAACAGCTAGCATTTGCACTTGTTTCCTATCTTTCCTGTTACTAGTCTAGTCCAGATACAGGTTTACTGTATCCAGGGCTGTTTGTAAGCTTCTGAGCCCTCCAAGCCTTTCTGTGTTGGAGGGAAGCCTTCTAGCTTATCAGTGGGAGTGGAAAGCACTAGGTAGCCTGTTTACCACAAGAGTGGTTTCTGGCCCAGAAATTGTAGTTTAATGGCAATTTGGGCAGTTTTTTCATCTCTTTCAACCTTCTGGTTTAAAAGCCCATGTTTGCACTTGTTGCTCACCTTTCCTGTAACTAGTCTAGTCCAGATACAGATTTACTGTATCCAGGACTGCTTGTAAGCTTCTGAGCCCCCCAAGCCTTTCTGTGTTGGAGGGAAGTCTTCTAGCTTATCAGTGGGAGTGGTAAGCACTAGATAGCCTATCTACCACAACAGTGGTTTCTGGCCCAGAAAATGTAGTTTATTGGCCATTTGGGCAGCTTTTCCATATCTTTCAACTTTCTGGTTTAAAAGCCTGCATTTGCACTTGTTTCCCACCTTTCCTGTAAATAGTCTAGTCCAGATACAGATTTGCTGTATCCAGGATGGTCTGTAAGCTTCTGAGCCCCCCAAACCTCTCTGTGTTGGAGGGAAGCATTCTATCTTATCTGTGGGAGTGGTAAGCAGTAGGTAGCCTATCTACCGTAAGATCCAGGTACAGATTCTTAGTTTTAGCACTTGAATTTGCTTATTCATGCTCAACATTTGTTCAGAACTTGTTGTTAGCACTAAATAAACTACAAATTACTACAGCACTCAATCTTTTCTTTACCTAGAGGAAAACAGTTTGTGTACTTACTTTCCTCACTTGCTTAGAGAAAAACAGCTCTTATACTCACTTTCCTCACTTGTCTAGAAGAAAGTGTTTTTTTATTCACGCATGTCCAAGGGTCAGCTCCCAGTGTTCTTCCTGTGTATCTGATGAATTTGGTCATCTTGGGGCAATGTAGCAATTCCCTCATGTACACAGACAACCCTCTCCTACTACCACCCAACACCACAACCTGTAAGAGATGCATTTATCTAGCTAAACTGGAGGTAAAGCTCTCTCCAACCAAGAATGAACTTGACAGTCAAGAGGAGAAGGTAAACACTTTCACCACACCACACTCATCACATAGTCCTACTAAACCTACACCACCAAAATCCACACATAGAAACACAAAACCATTTGCAGAGGCTCTCATTAATAATCTGCTCAAGCAACATAGACCCCCCAAAGGAGAATCGCAAGCAACCTCCACCCCACAACACAACCCAAATGACACATAGCCCACAGACTCAGTGTGCCAATAAACCACAGCCCATAAGGGAAAACAACATACCCTACACACTAGTCATAGGTGACTCTATAGTCAGGCACACTAATGCCCACTCACCAGGCTAAACAAGGAGAAGGTTTCTGTCAGCTGCTTGTTGGGTGCCAGGATCTGCCACATAACCCACGCACTCAGGTCACAACACAACAAGTACAAATATGACTCTGTCATTGTCCATGTTGGTGTGAATGACCTGATATTTACCTCCCTGGACTACATGAAAAGAGACATGGAAGAGCTCTCCAATCTTGTAGCCCAGGCAGGTATGACCCTAGCCCTGAGTAGCATCCTGCCATCACCCAGAATGATACTGCAGTACAAGGACAAAATGTTTGACTTCAACAATTGGCTAAACTTCTGGTGTCATTCTAAGGGGATCCAGGTTTCTGTCTGCCTGGGGCGACATGGTCGACAGACCACGATGCTTTGCCAGAGTTGGCCTGCACCTGTCGCTCCTGGGATTCCGGATACTGGCTAAGGGTCTTGCCGCCCCTATAGTGCCTTTTTTAGGCAAGGTTCAAATGACAAATTCACCACCATAACAGGAACTGGCAAGCAAAAACTGAGGGTAATGATACTCAATGCTAGAAGTTTAAATCTCAAAATGCGCTCACTCGAGACACTCCTTAAAATGGAGAACATCGATATCTGTGCAGTGACTGAGCCCTGGTTCAAGGCTCTAGAGTGCAACCCTGCATTACCAGGCTATAACTCACACCACACTTTTCAGCCATCTAACCTGGACCAGAACAACAAAGGCAGAGGTGTGTCCATATTCATTAAGGATATCCACACCTCCAGGATAGTTGCACAGCATAATGCATCTGAGGTTATCCAAGTACAACTAACTCTGGGCAAAACTGCAATCCAAATGTAGCTTTCTACAGATCCCCCACCATGCCCCAGGATTCCCACTCCTCTTTTCTTGATATACTGGAAAATATTAGGGTTCAACCAAGCACCCTAATAATGGGCAATTTCAACTACCCCCACCATTAACTGGAAAAAAATACTCATAGGTTCATAGGTTCATACTAGGCTATCTGCCCTAGGGCATTTACAAGCCTAGCCAGAGTGTGTTTGGCTTCCGCCACCCATTTTAAATGAATTTTGCTATGCCCTTTTTCGAGGTTAGTATACTGTGCCTCTGTCTAACAGTGACACAGAAGTGATACCCGGAGTAAATCTATGCTCTCCCATCCACTCATCAAGATTCCTCTTGAAGAGAGTCAATGAGGGACTCTGCCTAACCTGGACTGGGATTTTATTCCAGAGTGAAGGGAGCCTCTGGGTTATGAATCTGTCCCTCCAGCATGTCCTATTTATTTCAGTGCTGAGGTTCAAGTCTCTCGAGCATGTAGCTCGATGGGATTTGAATTTTCTGAGGTGCAGCATGTCCATTAATTCCGGGTTGGACATGGCTTTATACATCAGGCACAGATCGCCTCTGAGCAGGCGGTATACCACTGAGTAGAGCTGGAGTTTCTTTAACCGGGCAGCATATGGCATCTGTTTGAGCCCTTTGATCCTCTTGTTGAGGTACTTTTGGGGTCTTTCCAGTTGCTGCAGATGTCTGGTAAGGTACATCCCAAAAGGGGCATTGTACTCAATTATGGGCCTGATGAGGGATGAGTAAAGAGGCACGATGACCTCCCCTGATCTAGATGTGAATCCCTTCATGATTAGGTGGGCTATATAAAATGTTTTTCTAACCACTTTGGCCACGTGGTTGTCGAATGAGAGATTGCTATCAACTTGGGTCCCCAGATCCCTAATTACTTTTCCGTACTTAATGGATTACCATCTATGTGGTAATTTGTGGGCACTTGGTTTTTGCCGAAGGGGATGACTATACACTTTTTGGCTTTTAGCTTGAGGCCATGTCTCTGGCACCAGTTGTCTGTTTCTATGAGGCCCTTTTGTAGGATGCTTGTGTCAGCTGGATAGTCGATTATGGTGCCCAGTTTGCAGTCATCTGCGAACTTGGTCAGCCACAGTCCTTCCGTGTTGGCCTGTACCTCCGAGAAATATATACCGAACAAGAGAAGTCCCAGGACTGAGTCTTGTGGGACGCCACTTGTAACTGGTTTGGAGTCTGACATGGCTCCAGCAATTCTAACCATGTGGGTTCTGTCCTTGAGCCAGTTTGCAACCCATCTAGTGACATAGGGGTTTATATTTAAGCTGGTGAGCTTATCTATAATGCCCGAGTGGGGTATTGTATCGAAGGCTTTTGCGAGGTCCAGGTAGGCTGTGTGGACCACCTTCCCCTCGTCAATGGCCTTGGTGACTGTTTCAAAGAAATCGACCAGGTTTAAGAGGCAGGATCTGCCCTTCACAAAGCCGAACTGGGTAGGATCCAGTGTCTGTAGGTCCCCAATATCTTTATTTATGAGGTCCATGATGATCCTTTCCATAGCTTTGCAGACCAAGCTAGTCAGACTTATGGGGCGATAGTTTCCAGGATCTATTGAGGCACCACCTTTGTGGAGAGGGACCACTGTTGCTGTACGCCACTCTTTGGGTACATATCCTGTAGTAAAGCTGAGATTGAACAGTAGTTTTATGTTTGGGTTTAGTTCTTCTTGGAGTTCATGTAGGACGCAGCTCGGGACACCGTCTGGTCCCATTGATGCTGTGTTTTTTGCTTTGGAGAGGGCGGCTCTTACCTGAGCATCTGAGATGTCAGGGGAGCAGCACTCTGCTGGGATAGATATTTGCCCTTTTGGTGGGGAAGGGGGGGAGAAGTTTGCGCTGAACCTGTCAGCTAGGATGTTGGCAATGTCTGTGGGTTTGGTGTATTTTTTGTCATTTTGGACTAATTCTGAGCATATCTGGGAATTCTCACCCAGGTTCTTAACATAACTAAAGAAAGCCTTGTGATTATCCTTAGTGTCCTGTGCAATTTTTCTCTCGAAGCTGGCCTTAGACGATTTTATGAGTGCCCGTAGTTTTTTGCTAATACTGATCAGAGATGCCTTCCCTTTTTGGGATTTTGCTCTATCATGTAGTAGCTTCCTCCTTCGATTGTATAGTTTGTTTATGGCTGGGGTCCATCAGACAGGACGCCTGCCTTTGGAGGATTGGGTCTTGGTTTTATTTGGGATTACATGATCCATGCATTCCTGAAGGTGTTCATAGAATGCATTTATAAAAGATGCTGCGGTCTGGGCCGTATTTTCCACAGGCCCGGGGGCTTTGAAGGATTCCACCTCAGTTTTGAGGAGTGTGAAATTTGCTTTAGAGAAGTTTTTCACTGTGGTTTTCTGGGCAGGGGCTGGGGTCGGGATGCGAATATCTAGTGAGATTAGTTTATGGTCTGATCTTACCACTGAGGGATACACTTCTGTTCTGGAGCACAGAGTCTCCATGTTGGTGATGATCAGGTCCAGTATGTTTTGTCCTCTTGTGGGAGTGGTAACAAGTTGTTCCATAGCATTTGAGTTTATAAATTCTAGGAACCTTTGGGCTAGGGTGTTGGAGCTAGAGTAATGCTCCCAGTCTATGTTTGGGTAGTTGAAGCCACCCAATATAATGGTGTTTGGAGAGACCTTCATATTTTCCAGTGTTCTCAGGAAGGCGGAGTGGGGTTCCTGGGTTTGGGAGGGTGGTCTGTAGCAGGCTATAAACTGGAAGGCAGTTTTACCCACTGTTAGTTGCACATGGATAGTCTCTGATGCTTTGTGCTGTGCCACCAACCTGGAGGTGTGGGTATCTTTGACGAATATTGATACTCCCCCTCCTTTTGTGGTTCAGTCCAAGTTTTGGGGCCAAAAAACATGGTATGTGGTATAACCTAGTAGTGCTAGGGTGCTCTCAGGAGCTTTGAACCAGGTTTCTGTTACTGCACAGATATCGATGTTCTCCATGCTAAGGAGAGTTTCGAGTGCGTTCATCTTGCGGTTTAGACTTCTGGCGTTGAATAGCATTACTCTTAGTTTCTTATCCCTTGTGATACCTATGGGGGTGGGTTTGTCTTTTGAGCCTTGCCTAAAAAAGGCACTATGGGTGTAGTAAGAGCCTTTGCCAATATCCAGAAGCCCAGGGGTGACAGGAGCAAGCCATCCCTAGCAAAGCATCGAGGCTTGTCGAGCATGTCATGCCAGGCTGACAGGCATTGGATCCCCTTTGAATGACACCAATACTTAAGCCAATTGTTGAAATTGATCATCTTGTCTTCATATTGTGGCATCATTCTTGGTGAGGGTAAGATGCTACTCAAGGTCAGGGTCATACCGGCCTGGGCTACATGCTCAGAGAGCTCCTCTATGTCTCTTTTCATGTAGTCCAGGGAGGTACGTCTCAGGTCATTCACACCAGCATGGACAATGACTGAGTCATATTTGTACTTGCCTTGGAGTGACCTGAGTGCTTGTGTTATGTGGCGGATCCTAGCACCCGACAGGCAGCTCACCGTGACCTTCTCCTTGTTCAGCCTGGTGAGCAGGATGTCAGTGTGCCTGATGATAGAGTCACCTATTACAAGTGTATCAGGTGTGTTGCTTAGCCTTAATGGCTGTGACTATTCGGCACACTGGCTTTGTCAGCTATGTGTTGCACGTGTTTTGTTTTGGGGTAGCGGTTGCTTGGGTGTCTGCTTTGGAGGTCTCTGTTGCTTAGGCAGATTTTTATTTGGAGCCTCCGAGTATGTTTTTGTGTGATTATGTATTTGGTTTGCTGTCGTGGTAGGTCTATGTGAGACTGGAATTGTAGTGAGTGTGGTTTCCTTCTCCTCCTGACTGGTTATGCCAGTACTGAGTTGAGAGAGCTTAGCCTCCAGTTTGGCTATATGGTTGCAACTCTCACATGTGTTGGAATTTGTTGGGAGGAGGAGAGGGTTGGCTGTGTACATGAGGCAGTTGTAACATTGCCTCAAGATTCCCAGATTCACCAGCTGGACCGGAGAGGAGATTGACAACTGACCTTTGGACATGCTAGAATAGTATTGGGAATTCCTTTATAATTGAAAAAATGGCCAATGGGGAACAAGGTACTCAAGGGGAGTTTGTGAGGGTGTAGTGCTTTTAATTTTTTAGTGCTGACTTACATAATTGCTTTAGTGAGCAAGTGCCAGGCTTTAGAATAGGAATAGGGTGTTTATTATGAGAACTAGATCAGTTCTAAGGAAAAAAGTGAAGAGCAGACTTTGTGGAGCCGAGAATGGTTTAAACCCAATTAAGCAGCATTGCCCGATGCTGCACTATGCGCAAAATTGCGCAAAGTCACGCTAAAGCGGGTTTTATACAGGGGGGACTTGATACTCATTTATCAACTCCTTTGCTCAACACATTCTGGAATTCATAAATTCCAAGGCCCTGGATCAACTTATCCACACCCCCACCAGGGGCAACAATATCCTAGACCTAGTCATTGCCAACATGAGTGTTCCACACCTGAAGTCAACTCCTCATTGGTCAGATCCAACCATAAGCTAATCACCCTAGATATCCACATCACGCCCCCACCACCATTAAGGAAAGCATGGTGAAAATTTCTCCAAAGCCAACTTCATGCTTCTTAGACAAAAGTGGTGAACTTTCATGACACTCATGCAGATGGACAATACAGCTATGACTACTGAATCCTACACAAATGCATTCTATAAGCACTTGCATGAGTGTATGGATCGTGCTATCTCAAACAGAACCAAGACACTATCCTCCAACAAAGGAAGCCAATCTGGTGGTCCCCTGCCATAAACAAACTCTATAACAGAAGGAAGAAACTGTTGCAAAAGAGAGTAAAATCGCATGAGTAGAGGAGCTCTCTGGTCAGCCTCAGTAAGAAGCTGAGATCCCTTATAAGATCCTCCAAAGCTAGCTATGAAAACAAAATTGCCACTGATTCTAATGGCAACCACAAAGCATTCTATAACTATGTCAAGAATCTCAATGGCAACACCCAGATTTGCTTTGAGTAACAGCAGAATGACATGAAAATTACAGAACCAACTGATATTGCCAACATCCTGGCAGATAGGTTCAGAGCTAACTTTACCCCCCTCTCACCCACTAAAAGGCCCATATCTATACAGGAAGAATGCAGAGTTCCTGTAATCACATCTATGCAAGTAAAAGCTGCACTCTCTAAAACCAGAAACACAGCATTCATGGGACCGGACAACATCCCAGGCTGCGTTTTACACAAACTTCAGAACTAACTGGCTCCCCATCTAAGCACCATGTTCATAGTCTCACGTTAGGCTTTGTGTCCACTGAATGGTGCACAGCAACAGTTATCCCACTCCACAAAGGGGGAGCCACCACTGATCCTGGGAACTATCGCCCTATTAGTCTGATGAGCCTGGTCTGCAAGGTCATGGAATGTATCATTATGGAACTCATAAACAAAGACACTGATAACCTCCAAACTCTGGACCCCCCCCCCCAGCTCGGGTTTTTGAAAGGCAGATCATGCCTTCTGAACCTAATTAAATTTTTTGAGGCAGTCGCCAAAGCTGTAGATGAGGGTAAGGTGGTTGACACAGCCTATCTTGACCTCACCAAGGCTTTCAACACCATCCCCCATTCTGGAATTATAGCTAAACTCACTAAACTAGGTATAAATCCCTATGTCACAAGATGGGTTGCCAACTGGCTCACTGACAGAACCCACACTGTAAAAGTTGCAGACTCCAAATCTGACTTCAAACCAGTGACAAGTGGAGCACCATAGGGTTCAGTCCTGGGACCTCTCCTGTTTGGTATCTACTTCTCTGAAGTACAGGCTAATACAGAAGGCCTCTGGCTAATAAAGTTCACAGATGACTGCAAACTAGGAGCTATAGTCGAGTCTCCAAATGATGTGGACATCCTACAAAAGGGCCTCACTGAGACAGATGCCTGGTGTCAGAGGCATGGCCTCAAGCTTAATGCCAAATAGTGCATTGTCATCCCCTTTGGTAAAAACTCTGTACCCATGAACTACCACATAAACAGCAGTCTACTTAATGCCAAATGTGTGATAAGAGTCCTTGGGACCCAGGTGGACAGTAGTCTCTCCTTTGATAATCACATTGCCACAATAGTCAGGAAATCCTTTTATGTGGTACACCTTATCACAAAAGGGTTCTCATCCAGGAAAAAAAGAGGTCATTGTTCCCCTCTACTCAGCACTCTTTAGACCCATTATAGAGTACAATTCCCCTTTTGGAATGTACCTCACAAGACATCTGCAGCAGCTGGAAAAGCCACATAAGTACCTCACAAAGAGGATTACTGGCCTCAAACAGATGCCCTACACTGACCATCTCAAAAAACTCCAGCTTTACTCTGTAGCATATTGCCTACTCTGAGGAGATCTCTGCCTAACATATAAAGCTATGTTAAACCCAAATCTGTTGGACATGCTACATCTAAAGAAATCCCAATCCCTCTGAGCTACATGCTCCAGGGACCTAAACCTCGTTACCACAATAGACAGGACATGCTGGAGGGATAGATTTTTCTCCCAGAGACTTTTTGTACTCTGGAACAAGCTACTCATCTATATCAAGCAAAGTTCCTCATTAGCACTCTTCAAGAAAAATCTTGATAAGTGGATGGGAAATAGGAAATACATCCCGGGATCACTTCTGTGGCTCTGATCAACAGGGGCACAGGAAACTAACTTTCTTGGGTGGTGTAAGCCATGGGACCTTGTTGGCTAGGCTTACTTAGGCCCTTGGGTCAATAGCCTAGTACCTACCTATGAACCTATGAATGCATCTGGTTTATTTTTGTGGCTGTCTGGGTCCTGTCTACAATGTGGGTGGTCCATTCCTTCAGTTTGTGCACTGCTGCACTCCGCACAAGCCAGGTGAGCCAGCTAAACATGTTTGGGCCTGTTGTGTAAATTTACATTTAAATTAAAATCATAATAACCTGGAGCAAAGGACTATATGCTAGTTATTGTCTGGTACATGTAGTAATTTGCTAGCATGAGGTATTTTACAGCCTGGCTATTGTTAGCAGTGGGTAGTGTAGTCTTTTCAGCTTAGTTAACTTAAAGTAAAAACTAGCTTGTCCTGCATAGCTCAATTTGAATTGAAGTTCCGCCCAGTCATCTTCTAGGTACTGTGTTATTGCTGTTTAAGAGTAATAAATGCTAACTCTACTTGAGCTCTTCATTGGTTGCATATTTATGGTACCTACTTGTTCTTTCTGACTCCTTTTTGCTATTCAGTTTCACTAAATTGTATTATTATGACACCAAGTGTTTTTTGGAACCTATATGCTAGTCAGTTTTACTAAGCTGTATTTTAAGGTACCTGAGTGTTTTTGTTTTGTATTTTAAGGCACCTGAGTGTTTTTGAACTCTTGCATGCTAAGATTGGACTACATTTATACGCTATATTTTCAGATACAAATTATGTCTGCTTCTAGCCTGTATGCAATCACCGTATGTCTAAATTGATTTTTCTCCAACTTCCAGACCACTCGTGACCACTCTTTTCAAAAAGACATCCCCCCTTCCACCAAAAATATCAGCAGATAAAAGGAGCTGGCCAGCAAAATCATTGGACCCTGCAAGAAAAAATACATAAGTTTGAAACTAGTGCATGTATGTTAAAATTCTCGAAATTATGTACCTAGTATAGTGACATCAGTTTTTCTTTTAACTACTGTAGTGGGTCTTTAGAGTACTTTAATGCTGGAGTATGGAAAAGCGGCAAGCGTCTCCCCCATACTTACTAACTTGCAAAAGTTTAATACACCTCTTCTCATGAGTGTACATTTCACCTCTTCCTTCCCTTCCTGACCAGACACCAACTCCCTGAGGTAAAAACACTATTATTCAAAGCTCTGTATCTGGCATTTTTCTTCCTGCTGTATAAACCTGCAACTTTATCATTTTTTCTTTTGCTAATTACCCTATTTTTCTTCATGCTGTATAAGCTGCAACATTATCGATTTTTTTTCTTTTGCTAAATAGTTCATAAATTTTACCTGCACGGGCTATAACTTTATAGCAGTAGGCTGTTTTTCACTTAACACTGATAGTCTCCCAACCACTCCAGTGTCTTGGACTACTGGCTCTGCCCTCTCTGTTCGCTACACTCACTCCACTACCCTACCCTCATTCCCACCCACCGCTATATCAATTACATTTATACTTGCAGACCACACCCATCATCAAATCCCAATCTCACAATTACCTATCACACAGTACTTAACATCTCCCATAGCTACACATTCTACCAGACCACCACCACTTCACCTCTACTAAAACACCTAACCCACACAGTTATAGATATCACCCTTAAACACACCCCACTCTCTCTAAAGCCAGACAAGATAAACTGCAAACAACAGCCCCTGCTACCTAAATCTGTATTCTACTCATTAACAATCTTCACTCTTATCCTGCTTTCCTTCCTCTCCTCTTACCACACTCAACTTCATATCAGTGCCCCACCCCAATGGCAAACTGAAGCTATATACAATACCTTAAAACTAAAAAAAGTCCCTATATCACGCTGTGACCTTAACTCCTCCCAATCTTTCCCTTACTTAAAGAATAAACTAACAGTCAAAAATAGCCCCTACTCTTCTGTAAGACAAACTAAAATAATATGCAAACTATCTAAACTCTTCTTTACCTACTCACAAAACTCACCTGCTGCGGCAACATACACCCCAATCCAGGATCCATTGCATCAACCAGCACTAATCCAATTCAAGTAAATCCTCTCCTCTTACTTAACATAAATACAAGAAGTATAATTAACAAAATTCAAGACCTGCATGCCCTACTAGCTCTATATAAACCAGAAATAACAGTTCTAACAGAAACTTGGCTTAAACCAGAACACCACAATAATGAGATTATACCTACAGGCTACAATATTATATGCACAGATAGACTAGAGAAAAGAGGAGGTGGCATGGCAATATTATTCCAAAATCACTTCACCTTAGAACAATTTGATTACAACTGTCAATAAGTTAAAGACGTACAACTAATCCTTGCCAAACTAAAACTTAACTCCAACAAACATATAATTATTGCAGCTGGCTATATCCTACCAGGCAATAACATTGCCATAATGGAAAGCCTACTTAACTGGATCTCTAACTCCCTACCACAAGAAACCATACTATTAGGAGACTTTAATATTGACTGGCTTAACTGCTCTAGCCATAATTCATCCACCCACATTAGCCTCCATGGAATTACCCAAATTATATCTACCCCAACTAGAACAGACAAAACTTCCAAACGTGAATCCATCCTAGACTGGATACTGTTATCCGACCCCACTCTAACACAACAATCACGTTGCCTCCCTGATAGTCTAAGTGACCATCAACCAACCTACCTAATTAGGAATAGACCCCAACACATTATCCAACCCACCCTCAGAGTCATTCGTAATAAAAGGACCTTTATAACTACTAACTTCATAAATGCACTAAAAAGCTGCAATTGGACTCCCCTAAAACAACTACTTCTAGATGAAGCCATAAGGTACTTTAACTCTACCTTCCTAAAAATCTTAAACCATCAAGCTCCTGCCCGAACCATAAGAATAAAAGCAAATTACGCCCCATGGCTAACTAAAGATACCAAAATTACAATGAAAGAAAGGGACAAAGCTAGGACCCAATTTCCTAAAAACAAAACTACCAATCTGAGACAAATCTATCAAGAAGTCCGTAATAAGGCTAAAAAAAATTAAATTTGATAAACATTGACTATTATAAAATCATGCAAGAAAAACATGCTCACAACCCTAAAAAATTCTGGGCCATAATAAATGGTATAATGCATCCAGAAAAAGCCTCTACTCCAACCCCAGTGCTACCAAACAACCAGGGCATTACCACTCAGTTTAACAAATTCTTTACCAAAACAGTTCAAACCCTTGCAAAAGTCCAAAACAGCACTAGTAGCCACCCAACAGCAGGTTTGCCTACTCAAACAAATACAAAACAAACTAATAATATGTCCAGATTTTCCCTACACCCTGCACCCATGAAAGTCATTTCTAAACTCCTAAAAAACTCAATTCAACCACACTAGCAGCTGACAACCTACCTGCAAATTTCCTTCAAATAGCAGCAGAGGCAATAGCATATCCTATATCCATTCTCATAAATAGATCACTAGCAGAATACAAGGTACCCACCTTATGGGAAACGTCACATATTATACCACTGCACAAAGGAGGTAACTCCTTAGAACTCACCAACTATCGCCCTATCACAATCCTATCACCTTTATCTAAAATATTAGAAAGAGTTGCTCACTCCCAACTACTGCATTGCCTCCTAGAAAATTACCTACTCTCCAAATCTCCAAATCTCAACATGGTTTAGGCCCTCCCATAGCACCACCACAGCACTACTACCATTCACCAATACAGTTAACCACCATAGAAACAAGGGATTATTCGCATCTTCCATATTCTTAAACTTATCAAAAGCCTTTGACATGGTAAACCACAGCTTTCTACTTGAAACTCTTTCTAACTTAAACTTAAGCTCCTCCTCTATATCTTGGTTCACTAGCTACTTATCAGACCATCAGCAAGCAGTCCTTTGGCAAGACCAGCTGTTCCCCCCTACTACCGGTATCCATGGGAGTCCCTTAAGGGTTTATTCTAGGCCCACTGCTATTCTCACTATTTACCAACCAAATATCTTCTTCCTCACCCACTGCCTCTGTCATACAATATGCAGATGACACAACCCTTATATGTGACACCCCCGCCTTAAAAGAACTCCAAACCCTAACCCAAAATAGTTTTACTCTAGCCAAAACATGATTCACCAACATTAAACTTATTCTTAATCCCAAAAAAACAAAACTAATTCTTTTCAGCTCCAGTTGGCCTCCTTCTCTAAACATTAATTTTACAATTAACTGTAAGGACAACATCCAAATCACGTCTACTCACACTAAACTGCTAGGTGTTGAGATAGACAATAACCTAAAATTTGACATCCATATAGTACAAACCATCAAGAAAGTAAACAAAAACTAAGACTCATCTACAGGAATAAACAGTTTATGTCCAAACAAACTAAAGCAACCATCGCAAGGACACATCTCTTATCCATCCTTCTCTATGCCTCCCCAGTTCTTACACATCTACGCCAAAATAATATAAGCAAAATGGAATCTTGTTACAATAAGATTGCCAAGTTTGCTACTGAAGCCTCATACAGATCCCACCACTGTCTTACCCTTAAGCAGCTAAACTGGCTTGAGCTGCCTCAACTACTCCTACTCAATCAACTCTCAATAGTGCACAAGCTCTACTACCTTCCAAAAAATACCCCGGCACTCCAGCATCTAATCCAGCCTCATACTTCGATGAGAGCTTTAAGATCAAGTAGCCAGAACCTCATAAATGTCATCAAGCATAAAAACAATGCTGGTAAAGCTCTCTCTGCCTGCACTATTGCCAAGACCTGGAGCTCAATACCAAGCCAAATAACCTTGACTACGTCTACTACTCAATTCAAAAAACTCCTGAAAACCCACTACTTAAATAACTGGCTTTGCCCATGCTATTCCCATGGTTATTTCTTACTATAACACTGTTCTAATAATCTAACTTTTGGTCTACAGCTTAATTTTTCCCTGGAAAATTCGATAAACATCTCCCCCTGCATAGTTAAACATTAGATAAACATTACTACTACAAAAAAAAAAAATTTCTCTTTTGCAGTCATGATGCCTAATATTATTGTCCTATGTTCTTTAATAATTGTCTCCTTAATAACTTGTAAAGTTGTACATTACTGTATGTAAAGTTGTACCTTGCTATATGTTTTTTAAATGTCTAGAGCTGTTTATGTATGTAAAATTTCTTGTATGTAATGTTCATGGAGCTTTTCTCCTCGGGCCTCCGCTGAAAATGGATCTGTGTCCAGTTGGACTTTCTCGGTTAATAAATGTAAAATAAAATAAAGATACAAATAAATAAATAAATAAATTGTGCCAAGTGGCAAATTGTGAAAACACTGGCCTAAAATAACAAATGGGAGATTGTCCAGATATTTGCAGCTTGTCCAGATGTTTGCATCATATTTTTGGGCTGTTTCTTGTAAAATGTGTGGTTTACTGGGAAATCACTGTAGATATGTCAATACATAATTACATATATTTCAATTTCATACTTCATATCCTTCAGAACATGCATGCTAACAGAAATCCTATTATTCTACCAACTTTCTACAGTTATCAGACCACTATAGTAAATATATGCCTATTTTTGTCCCTTTGTCTCCCCATTAGTTTAGTGTTTGTCCAGATTTCTTGCACTGAAAGGCTGGGTGGTGTGAACCACATTCTCAGTGTACAGGTTCCAGTGCCAGCAACACAGATGTGAACCACTAAACCTTGCTTATGTGCACCATGTATCATTAATATTCATGGCATGATGCTGTGTGATGAGCAGTATCGTGTACATGAAAACACTGTTTAGGCTCTGCAGGGAACTTACACAGAGTTTATTGAATCCCACAGATTGTGATTACTGGTACAAGTGTAGTTACCATCTTAAAGTGTTAAACAGGTCTTTAAAACCTCAGAGATGTTGCTCACTGCTTGTATTCTGTATTGAAAGTAGATGCGAATTAAACTGCTTGAGTGTTTCAAACAGTCTTGCTTTCATTGGAATTTTCCTGTTATAATGCAAATGTGCAATTTTAATACACCTTTAATATGAAATTTCCAAAAGGTAGACTTTTTAATATTATCTGGTAAATATTGGTCCAGATTATATACTCAGTCAAACAATACACAAATGTATATATATATATATATATATATATATATATATATATATATATATATATATACATGTTAAATAAAATAAGATTTCAATACACAGGAGGTTCAGGTTAAAAAGTTTACTAGTGTACACCAGGAGGCAAAAACCGTACAAGTACAGAATTTTGTCTGACATGAAACAGGAAGCACACAATCTTATATAGGTTTAACATTCAAGCTATGCCCACCTTATTGACGTGATATGTCACAGGGCATCTACATCACTTTAGCTTACAGTCTTCTATTCATAAAGCTGTTGATGCTGTATATTTTAAAAAAACTTTTCCTCTAGATACAATACGGCCTTACTATCCAGCTGGTCAGACATAATGTCTTTCTGTAAAGTTACTTCTTCAAGGTTTCATATCAGTTTAAATACAATAGCAGATTCAGTCTTTTAATAATCTTCTTTGTTCACTGTTACACTTTCCTACCAGCTGCGTGCTTATTTCAATAACACATATACAAGGCCAAATCATTCCAACAGGAAAGAGCAGAAGATTTCATTATTTCACACATTTAATTTCCTGACCCAGCAGATAATCACTTGTGAAAAGCATAAACATTAAAACTTGCTAAGCTAGCATCTGCCAGGGTCGAAGGTCAGCATTGTTTCAAGCCACACTGCAGTTTCAAAACAACTTACATTTACACATGAATTAATCCTTACTGTTATATGATTAATAGAATAAAATGCATTATATACTACTTTGCTTTTAAACTAGCATTTCTCATATATTCAAATACACATTTTTCTAACATTTTCCCCCCTATTAATACTTTTTATTCTATTTTGAAGTATGCATAGTGTCATTTCATCTCCTAACCTTTTCCACTTAGGATTTTCAGCTAGGTGAGTCATTCAATCTATACTTCAGAAAAAATGTCATCTGAAATCACTTTTTCAACTTCAATATCTTGGTACAAAGTTTCAGTAACAGATACAGCAATACAATCTTTGATTAATCTTTTCATGTAGGGAATTCCACAGCAAACACATGCTCCTATTAGGAGTATACCCACACAAATGGCAATCAGAATATTCATTAAGATGGAACCCCACCCCCCCAAATAGATTCTGGAAAAAGTCCGTCAGTGGGTTTGGGCCTGGTTCAGTCATGGCTGATACTTGCTGAATTACCTCTAGGTGGTTATTGATCTCATGACGATTGTCAGGAATATAAGCACAGCATTCTTCTTTGATAAGCGTGCACGTACCACCTCTTGCCGCTAGGGTGAAGTCAAGAGCCATTCGATTTTGTAGCACAACAGTTCTCATTGCATTCAGTTCATCAGTCACCAGTTCTAGGGCAGAAAAAGTTGCATTACTCATTACTTCGAGAAGTTTTGACAACTTCCTCAGCTCCCAGATCGATTTGACTGCTCCATAGGCTGGGAATATTCCTGCCCAAGATATTACACTGTCACTTAAGTCCATATGAGTCAATTTGCTTTTGTCTTTTACTGAATTGTGGTCTTTCCAGCCAGCTTCGATCTTTCCAACTGGATTCACAGGTTTTTCAACTGGACCTTTGGGTTTTCAAGCTGCTTCTCTCACGTTTCGTATCTTACCCAAAGGTAATTCTGCAGTATGTCTTATTGCCGGAACCAAATAACCCAAAAAACAACTGCCGGACCAGTTCTCAGGTAACCATTTATACGCCTTTTTCCCACAAATAAAATAACAGTTTTCTACTTTAGTACTAATACGCATCGGCCCTGCATGAAACATTTTCTGATCTATAACTGACAATTGTTTAAACAAAACTGGATTTTTGCAAATGTCATTCATAGTTGTTTTCAATGAGTTCAAATACGAGTCATAATTAGTATTGCAAAAAGTATTGCCATTACCATTCTTAATATAACATCGGTAAGATATGGTTATATTACAATTGCTCCAGCCCACCTGGAGGTATCATTTTATAAAACATACAACTCCTTTTTGTATGACAGGTAAAAATAAAACTATTTTGTCCTGTGATCTCACAGTTCCTGTATTGAAAAGTAAATTCTCCCAAGTCTCATTTATCCCCAAAGGGACAGCGGACATTATCAGTCCTCCATATGCTGTTGGTATAGCTGTACAAACCCAGCAATTTGAAATGTTCATAGTCTCTGCATATACACGTTTCATGGCTAGGTATGTGTTAAAATTTGGATGCCAGTCTATAGACATTTCATCACGCTTCCCACTTTCACTTGTGTGGTTGTGTGTAGGATAAACCACAACAAGAGGAAAATTGTCACAATTACAGTCAATAAATGTACACTCAACAAAATGATTATGCAACATCTCTGGGGTTGATCTAAATTAGTATTCGCTTTGTTTTTGGCCATCTCGGTCTGGTTGTGTATCAGTCACAAAGTTTTTATCAAGTTGAAAGTTCTTTACCGGTTTACAATGTGTCAAATGAACCCAGGACGTCCTCTCGGCCACTCTGACTGCAGTAGGCGTTGCCAACAGAACCTGGTACGGTCCCTCCCACTTTGGACTCGCCCAATTCTTCCTTTTCATCACTTTCAGCCAAACGTATGTCCCAGGAGCCAAGACTGCTTCCACCGGTCTGGTCTGTTCCTTATCTGAAAAAGAGTTAAACTGCAAAACAGATTTATTTGTTAACAGTTTCCTCATATAACTAGCTAATGAACTGTCAGCCTCTTGCTCTGCAGGAATGAGAGCTTTCCACTGAGGCACATAATATGCTCTCCCAAAAACCATTTCAAAGGGAGTCAAACCCTTTACATTTGGAACCGTTCTCATACTCAGCAGTGCTAAAGGCAGACAGTGTATCCAATTCTTTTGGGTCTCCTCAACTAGCTTCCTAAGTTTACTTTTTAGGGTACCATTGTACCTTTCCACCAGTCCTGCTGACTGTGGGTGGTAGGCACAATGGTTCTTTAAGGAGATACCAAAAAATCTCCCAAGTTGGTGGATTGGTTTACGAAATGTGTGCCGTTGTCACTATAAATCCTTTCCGGAATGCCAAATCTAGGGATTACTTCTTTTATCAGGGCTTTCGCCACTGTTGCTGCATCCGGGTTTTGGTTGGAAAAGCTTCTACCCATTTGGAAAACATGTCTACAATAACTAAACAAAACTTTTCCCTTCACATTTATTCAATTCTATGAAATCCATACAAATAGTATGGAACGGGTATGGTGGTATAGGAAAACTTCCTTGCTTGGTTTTAAATGCTCCTTGTGCATGATGCTTGTTACAAGTATGACAAGCTGCACAAAATTTTTTTGTGTAGTTTGTGTATCCATATGTTTGGAATATTCGGTTTACTAACTGTACCATCCCCCCTGTTGAGACATGGCACTGCCCATGGCTCAACAAAGCTGCATATCTAAATAAATTAGATGGCGATATCGGTTTTCTTTCTTTGGAAATGTACTGTCCATTCTCAAGAATTGCACCTCGTTTTACCCATTTTTGTTTTTCTGCTTTTGTAGTAAGCATCTGCATTGTTTTTAACATGTCTAAATCTAAAATCTCAGAGGGTTGTAATTCCTCATTTAAAAGTAAAGTTTCTGAGTCTGAGGCTGCTTGCTTTGCAGCTGCATCAGCTCGTGCATTGCCTTTCGAAATCTTATCCTGTTGTATTGTATGAGCTACACATTTACAAATAGCTACTTTGGTAGGTAACTGAATAGATTCTAATAACTCCAAAATAAATTGTGCATGATTAATAGGTTTTCCACTAGATGTTATCATTCCTCTATTTTTCCATTGTTGTGCAAATACATGCACTGTAGAAAAATCATACTGACTGTCAGTATATATGTTTACACACTTGTTTTTTGCTAAAGTACATGCCCTCGTCAAAGCTATCAATTCTGCTGCTTGTGCAGATAAGTTATGTGGTAAGGATTGGGCTTCTAGAATTTCAGTGTCTGTAACTACTGCATACCCTACCAGATTCTTCCCTGTAGGACCCCTTCTGCATGAGCCGTCCACGTAATATGTCACCTCGGCATTATCCAAGGGCATATCTGTGAGATCCTGTCTAGGTAAAGCTAACTGTTCAATTTCCTGCAGGCAGCTGTGTGGTGTGCCATCCGCAGGAGTTGGGAGTAATGTTGATGGATTTAATGTCGTACATCGTTCAATTGTCATATGAGGTTGGCTCAGCAGTATAGTCATACATGAAAGATGTCTAGCAGGAGAAAGGTATGCCACTTTCTCTTGCAGTAAAATTATTGCAACTGCATGAGGCACTCTCAATGTGAGAGGGTGGAATAACACCACTGAGGCCAAAGCCTGTACTGCCATTGCAGCTGCAACTACTGCTTGTACACAGTGAGGCAAAGATCGCGCCACTGGGTCTAACTATGATGAATAGTAGGTTATGGGGTGTTGCTTGTCCCCATGTTGTTGCATCAATACTGACGTCATATATCCTTGTTTGCAATCTATGGTCTGAAAAAAAACGTTTGTGATAATTTGGAAGTCCTAAAACTAATGAAGAAGCTATCAACTGCTTCAACCTGCAGAAAGCCATTCCTGCTTTGGTTGTCCATTGTAAAATATCTTGTGCTGCCATTGGTGTCTTATATATCAAGTCAGTCAGTGGAGCAGATTCCAAAGCATAATTTGGTATCCAGCTCCAGCAGAAATTAGTTGTACCCAAGAAAGACATCATTTCCATCTTGGTTGCTGGTTTAGGTGCTTGCAAAATTGCTGTTTTTCTTTCCTCATCTAGTATTCTACCTTCATTGGATATTACATATCCCAAGTATCTAACTTGTTTTCTCCAAAGTTGTAACTTACTTTTGTTTACTTTGTGTCCTTGTGTTGCTAAAAATTTCAATAACGCCACAGTATCTTCCCTGCATTGTTGCTGGGTGGGGGCTGCTAGCAAGATGTCATCCACATAAAGTAGAATTTGACTACCTCGGGTGGGGTAAACCCTGCCAGGTTGCTAGCCATTTCTTGTGCAAATATTGTTGGACTCTCACAATATCCCTGTGGTAGTCGAGTATATGTATACCTTTTACCCTGAAATGTAAATGCAAACCAATATTGACTATCAGGATGTATAGGTATCGAGAAGAAAGCATTGCTGATATCTACCACAGAGAAATACTTCTGTTGTGGTTTTAGATCATTTAACAAAGTATGTGGGTCTGGCACCGTAGGTGCTCTAGGTATTACTGCATTATTTACAGCTTGTAAATCTTGTACCATCCGCCATTCCCCATTCGCTTTTTTAACAGGAAATAGGGGTGTATTACATGGTGAATCAGGAGATTCTATCAGTACTCCCTCTTTGAGTAATGCTGCTATTATAGGCTTAATTCCTATTTCTGCATCCTTTCTCAAAGGGTATTGTCTTTTCTGTGGTCTAAAAGCTGACTTTGGGGTTATTGTAACTGGTCCTGCTGTTCGAATAAGTCCTACATCTGACTTGCCTGTTGACCAAAGAGTTGTTGGAATTTCACATAAGGCCTTTTCTTCTTCTTCTAATAAGAACACTAATCAGCTGTCCTCGCTAGATTGCAAGTGTACAGCTGGATGTGTCTGTGTCAACCAGTTCAGTTTTTGTTTTTGTATCCCTTGTTCTGATAGTTCTAAATCAGTCTGTTTTTCCCATCTTGTTACTTTTTCTCCTAAGTCTGCCCATTTGACACTTTTGTTCTTTGTCAAGCTGACATGTGGTAACCGATGTGATCTATACAATGCAAGGAATTCTTGAGGTAACGAACAGCTAACTACACTGTTCCCCTCAGTATCCCAGTACAAAGTACACAAAACCAATCTAGTTGCACGATTTCTAAACAATTCTTGCTCATACTCTCTATCAGGTCCTGGTGTAGTACAGTAGTATAGAGTACAGTGTAACAAATGCTGTCGATCAGTGTCGAGGGAGGGGGCTTTACTGATGGCTACGTTCATCAGTTCCTCGGTTACTGCCCCTGGACCAGTCGTGACTAGGTCCTGGCTGTACCAGTTAAAAGTTTCACCCTCCGATCGCACTACAAAGGTATCCATTTGTCTCTGTGCCTCCATACCTTGTACAGTTGGAACTACTGCTATGCCAAATATTTGCATAAGGTCTCTGCCCAATAGGTTTACTGGACACTTTGCAGAAACAACAATTTTACTTCTCTGGGTCATACCTGAAACAGGGTCAGTTATTGCTATATCATGGGAAAGTGGTTCCCTATATAGCTATCCGTTTGCTGCTTTCACTAATCTATAATCAGGTGATTCGGAATGTTCTGGTAACTTGGAGGGGTGTATCAAAGTCCGTGATGCTCCTGAGTCACACAGGAATTTGACTTCCCTTCCCTCCACCAGAAGTGTAACTTCTGGTTTCGTATCTGCTAAGTAGAGCTCTAAACTCAATAATGCTAAGTCCAAAATTTCACTTTCTTCATCCTCCATATCTACTTGCACTTCCTCTACTCCTTCTATCACATTTACATTTGTTTTTTGTTTATTAACTTTTCCTGATGATTTCTAACTTTCACATGATGTATCTTCACTATCATATAGTCAGTCCTCATCTCCCTTATCTTCTGTAATTACCTTTTTGTTTTGCCTACAATCCCTTGCTAGATGTCCCTTTTTCCCCGCACTTGAAGCATTCACCTCTCTTTTTTCTTTCTTCAAAATCTTCTGATCGTTTGTCAGACTGTTTGTTCCCCTGGGCATTTTTCTTGCCCTTTTTACCTGACTGTAATACAAATACTTCAGCTCCGTCTTCAGCAGTGAAGACTTGCGCCTTCTTTTTCTTTTTACTATTAAAATGTCTTTCAGCATGTCTAGCGTATTCAAATAAGGCTTGTAGCCTCCCTGTTTGATGGTCTATCATATGCTTCGTAATGAAGCTACTAATAGGTGCAATGTAGCCTTTCAAAAATGCATGTTTTAATTGTTGTTCATACGGGGAAATATTCGTTTGGTTCTCAGGAACCGACATACCGCTATGATTATTAAAACATTCTAATAATCTAGCATAGTATCCATCTACTGTCTCATTTTCCTGTTGTATGCATTGATTAATGCAAGTCCAGTCTGCTCTAGGTTTCCATTTCTCAGAGATTCAGTCTGTTAGACCTTTTACTCTGTTGTCTAACTCTGCGTCACTATGTGGGAGGGGTTTAAGCTCTGCATTACGAGGATTCCAGGTGCCACAAATCATGTGCCAATCTGGACCTATAATTTGTCTTACTACTTTTTCTACTTCTTCCCCATTCAAGTGGTAACTCAATCTCATGCCTTGTAAATCTTCTAAAAATTTCGTAAAATTAACTTTCGGATGGGGAATTCCCTCAGTAGCCTTCCGGATATCCTCCGGTGTCCATGGTCTATATACTAAGAGTGTTGGGTCCTGCCCTTCCTGTCCTGCCTGAGGATTTGGAACTTCTATAAGTGGGCATATTTCTTCCTCACTCTCATCCTGTAGGTTTCTCTCTATTTGATATAATTCTGTGTCCCTATGTGTTTTACGTGTTCGGGACCTAGTTTCAATAGGATCTCTAACAAATGGTTGTGGTCTTGCTGAAACTTCAGGATAACGCGGGGGCGGACCAGCCTGTCCACTGGCTTCACATCCTGAAAAGAGTAAGGGAGGGGGCAAGGGAGGAGGAGGAGGAGCTGTTGCTATTACCAAGTTATTATCCTCTTTGTCTAAAAACAATGTTTTTGAATTTTTAAGCTTCTGTTCTCTACGATTTGCTTCCTCAATCCACCTGTGTGCCTAATTGGCATTGCTTTTTTGCCTGACCTCCCACATCAGATTTAAGCTGTTTAAGGAGTTTAACTAGTGAAGTTTTATCTAGTTTACCATCAAATTCATATTTGCTAACCCATTTCGTATAATACCTAACGTTATCGGAAAGTTGTGATTGCATGTATTTTGCGTCTTCGGTTAGGGGCGGATCTCGCGATGTTTTAGTGCACTGATTACCCATGTCAAAGAAAATGTTACGTAACCCTTTTTTATCACGTGATATCAAGTTCTCAGTTCCTGTTCACAGTTTATCTAGAATAACTGCCTACCTTATTCTGTTACCCTGATCTATGACCAAATATACAGTACTTCCTTTTGTCCCTGATCTGCAAAACAAATCTTGACAACAATATACTGTAACCTAGTCCCTGATCTAAAACACAAAAAAGGCAAATTCTTCCTACCTGAGCCTCTGGTATTGAGAAAGTCCAAGTTCCGCTTTTCGGCCACAGATCAGAAAGTGGCCAGCCTCTTTACACGACAATTCAATCGGAGGTCTTTTCACTCAAGAAGAACCATTTCAGTAACTTCTCCTGCACAGTATTCGATCACCGATACGCTCTGATCTGCGGCTTACCAAAGGAATTCCATCTGCGAAGGACCAAACTGTTAAATAAAATAAGATTTCAATACACAGGAGGTTCAGGTTAAAAAGTTTACTAGTGTACACCAGGAGGCAAAAAACGTACAAGTACAGCATTTTGTCTGACATGAAACAGGAAGCACACAATCTTATATAGGTTTAACATTCAAGCTATGCCCACCTTACTGACGGGATATGTCACAGGGCATCTACATCACTTTAGCTTACAGTCTTCTATTCATAAAGCTGTTGATGCTGTATATTTAAAAAAAACTTTTCCTCTAGATACAATACGGCCTTGCTATCCAGCTGGTCAGACATAATGTCTTTCTGTAAAGTTACTTCTTCAAGGTTTCATATCAGTTTGAATACAATAGCAGATTCAGTCTTTTAATAATCTTCTTTGTTCTCTGTTACACTTTCCTACCAGCTGTGTGCTTATCCCAATAACACATATACAAGGCCAAATCATTCCAACAGGAAAGAGCTGAGGATTTCATTATTTCACACATTTAATTTCCTGACCCAGCAGATAATCACTTGTGAAAAGCATAAACATTAAAACTTGCTAAGCTAGCATCTGCTAGGGTCGAAGGTCAGTTTTGCTTCAAGCCACACTGCAGTTTCAAAACAACTTACATTTACACATGAATTAATCCTTACTGTTATATGATTAATAGAATAAAATGCATTATATACTACTTTGCTTTTAAACTAGCATTTCTCATATATTCAAATACACATTTTTCTAACAATATATGTGTGTGTGTGTGTGTGTGTGTGTGTGTGTGTGTGTGTGTGTGTGTGTGTGTGAGTGTGTGTTTGTACATGTATATATACGTATATTCAAATATGCAAAGAAGAAGGAAAGAATAAGAGGCACAATAGTTATGGTCATGGTTAGAAAGTGACAATGGTGGAATACTAACAGAGGTAATCAGAATTCCAGGGAAAGCGATGTTAATTCAGTATGTTAGTCTTCAAAACAGTAACTAACATACCTAGGGTGCCATACTATTTTGAAAGCATTATATTCCATATACCTTATTGGATAACTTTCCCTTAACCAGAAGTAAGGGAGGATGGTAGGGAAAGCACTCTATCATAACACAATAAGAATTTTGTTTACATGTGGTCATATACATACAGATACAGATTTTAAGTTACTGTGTATAATTCAAAAAGAAAACTACTATTGTCTGATTCTAGGATAGGTCCACTGCTGTTTAAATTATTATGTTGTTAACATTTGTTAGCTGACCCTGTTTATTTTTTATACTATCATAATGCTAATGATTGCTGAACTGAGCAGTGTGTATATGAATGTTAATCCTATGCATTTTTTTATATGAATCCCATTGTAACTGGGCCTGTCCAGTTGCATAACCCAGTTAACAAAGCAAAATATTATAGCCAGAAATATTTTTTGCACAGTCTTACTAAACTAGGCATAATGCAACTACAGCAGCATGTTTTTTTCTACTTT
Source organism: Protopterus annectens (assembly GCF_019279795.1). NCBI lineage: Eukaryota > Metazoa > Chordata > Ceratodontiformes > Protopteridae > Protopterus > Protopterus annectens. Next base: position 435,317,617 of record NC_056731.1, on the reverse strand, counting down.
TCGTATAATCATTATAATCATTGGGGGGATTCAATAAAGCCTACAAAGTCAGTTTGGAACTTTTTAGATTCAGTAAACTACACGTAGTGGCGCGCACTCACATGCAAACACAGAACCTTCCATGGCATGTGAATTACAGCATAAGTAGCTGAATTGTATGCTAGTGAAGTAAATCAGCATGGTGGAGCAATTGAAAAAGCTGTAAAGCAACCATGTAGACTCCGCGCTCATGTAGCCTATGTATTCAAAAGTTTTCCAAATACAGCCATGGAAAGGTGTCTACACAGAAATAAGACCAAGTAAAAGTCAGTAGATTTGCACAGAACTGACCGTTATATGTAACCCTATGTATATTATGACATTATTAGACATGGTGGATGCTAGAAAATTAGATTAACAATAGTAACAATTCCTTTTTAAGTGCCATGACATAAATGCAGCTTTGTTGTCCCACCCTCTAATGACGAATGTACTTGTAACTAATTTAGACAGCTAAAAGTGTAAACCCCATGAAACATTGTATTCATACTGTCATGTAAGCGTGTGCAGTATGTATCTGATGGAATACAGTCAATTTTTTTCAAAACCTGCATTCCTCTGCGCAGATATATACCGAAGTAATACCCTCACTTGTGTGCGCAACATTGGGCTCCCCTTCAGTTTCCCTCCCTACCATTACCAACCATGTAGACTCAGGGCTGTTAGCATGGTGAATATGCAAATGAGATCAAAACTCATTAGAATGGCTGAACTGCAAAAAATTGTAACCGTGTAAGGATGTTCATTTTGTGTAGGCACTTCCGCAGTGCTTATGTTCAATGCCTGGCAACAGTGAATGATGACATCAAGGGGATGTGTTTTGGGTTACACTTACAGAGGTGTACATGTAGGTCTGTGAAGTGTAATAGTGCATGTCAGCAATGCACAGTTCACATGTTCTGTTTCATCCTCTATATTGTTTGTTAAAATATATCATCTCTGTCCATTTTAAGTTAAAATTTCTTTTTTAAATTTTGGTCCTTGTTTGAGGATGCGGTGCTTAGCGCTACCACAGAAAATTGAGGAATGAATGGCAGGTTTCTCTGTGCTTGTTACATAACTATTCCAGTGGCAGCATGTGTATGTGTAAGGTTTTTTTGAGCTGCATGTTTGCACAATATCACAAACATGGAGAAAAGTAATAACAAGATCACCTGTGTTTACATTATTTCAGTGTTAGTGCATTCAGCAGCACATAGGTGCCATTGCACACTAATGAGTACCAATGGAATTAATATATTCAGTAAAGGAGCAGATGTTTTTCATAGGTACTAATTACAGCATAAGCAGGTAATTTTCACTACAGTGGATCTATTGAACAAGCTATAAAGTATCCATGTAACCTACATTCTAATTTTTCCTGAATACTTCAATACCATGGGAGCTGAGACAAGGAAATTTTAGGCCTGAAATAAAACTTTGTCAACTGGTAAGTCTTGAATCTCGAATGTATCCTTTAATAATATTATACCATATCCTTGTATTTCTTAACTTGGTGCAGTAATGAAGTAAATAGTTGTGGATTTGTACAGATAGTACCTTAACATGTGACAGCAGACACTTTATTTATTTATTTTACATTTGTTAACCGGGCTAGTCTAACTGGATATATTTCCATTTTCAGTAGAGGCCCGGGGAGAAAAACTCCGGCAGTTATACAACTTAGAAAATCATCCACAGGGATTAAAATAAAAATAAAAATACTATTACACTTATTTTACTTATGTGTCCATTACTAATTTTTCTTTCTTATTATTCTCATTTTTAATTGCACTTTCTGTGTTATGCACTGCATAGTGCAAACAGTGGAAATGGGGAACAGCTGTGTTTATCTAGTTTACGCAAAGTGGAGCAGACTCATCTAGAAAGCAGACAGCCAAAAATAAAAACTAGATACATTCAGTTAATACCCTTGGCCATTAAGAAAACCTGGCCTGGAGTACAGATTGTACTGGGTTCTAGTAGAGAATGTTAAATCTTAGTTTTACTGCTGTGATGTTGCAGTTTACAACAATGAAGTGCAACACAGAAAAGTGTTTACTCAATATTCTTCTGACAGCAGGTGTAAGTGTATGACAGCCATACACATGGTCCTGTGTTTGAATATAACATATTCTATATAGTATTCCTTTTATTGATAGAGTAATATATGTAATATTACATGTATGACTGTGGGTATACTGTGTACTACAGTCCTGTAAATGTATTTCCGTTATCTTGACAGGCATGGCTTTAGCTTTTGGGAAAAACACATACACAACTGCCTATACATGCAATTGCTTGCCACTGTTGCATTCTGTTTGGCAGACAATAGCAGTGTAGTTCATGTTTGCGCACTACTTACCTACGTGGAAACAGGTGTAACATGCATGCATGTACACTTTGTTAATCATCATACAAATCCGCTGCTCACTGCGCTATGAAACTGTATACATTATGCTTTCTTATTGGTGTTTATTGTCCATTTCCTTTGTATGACATAAAAGTACATGTGGAAACATTGAAAATTGAGGGCACATTCTAAGTATATGTTATATATTCACAATACATGCATGTGTTACCCCCTCAAGCAGTACAGCTCTGGGGTCTCAGTATTTTTTTACACACATATACATCAGACACTCTACAAAGTGTAATATATAATATGGTGTGCTCCTTCATGGACAGGACCAGTCGGGGGTGCTGACAACCTTGCTCTGCTAAACTCTAACATCCAACAATGCTCAATAAAGGTCCTTGTGTTTTTACACAGATAGGCTTCTGCACACCCTAGTGCTGTTAGGCTACTGGCCTCATATGACCCTATAAATCTGCATGACTATGCAGGCCTTCCAACCTGTTGTCCCCCACATGGCCTGCTGATATCATCTACTATAAGTTCAACTGCAACCATGTAAAAGTCAGACTTGTGCCATGACAGTTGTGTAAAGTACTGAGTTCTTTAGTCTGTGTACTTAGGTAGGGGTTCTGTTCTCACTGCTGTCAACTGTGTATATGTGTGTGTGTGTGTGTGTGTGTGTGTGTGTGTGTGTGTGTGTGTGTGTGTGTGTGTGTGTGTGTGTGTGCGTGTGTGTGTGCATGTGTGTGGCCAGAAGAGCAAGTGTGTATCCTGCAGTTACCACTTCAATCCCATAAATTGACAGTATTTTCATACTTGCACCAGCCTACATATCCATTTCAGGGTGGCCTCCCAACTTCTTCTCTCCAACATGCACTGCTGATGTCATCCACTATAAGGTGACCTGCAGCCATGTAAATGTCAGGCTTGTGCCATGGCACTTGCATAGAGTACTGTGTTTTGTAGTCTGTGCACTTAGATAGATAGGGGTTATGTTCTCAATTGTAGGCAACTTGGTGTGTGTGTGTGTGTGTGTGTGTGTGTGTGTGTGTGTGTGTGTGTGTGTGTGTGTGTGTCTCATCAACAGGGTAGATGTGCAGTCCTTCAGTTACTTCTTCAATGGCATGGCTTGCCAGTATTTTGATACTTGCAGCTGCCTACACATCTATTTTAGGCAGGAGTATTGTGTTCTGTATTCGTTGCACTTAGATTGGAAGGGGTTCTGTTCTCACTGCAGTCAACTGTGTGTTTTCTGTGTGTGTGTGTGTGTGTGTGTGTGTGTGTGTGTGTGTGTGTGTGTGTGTGTGTGTGTGTGTGTGTGTGTGTGTTTGTGTGCATGCTATTGCCTGACATTACAGAGACTATTTTACACCAGCATGTGAGGCACTCTTATCATATGATCAGCAGACAATGCTGATATCATTGGCAATATCAGATTACTGCATATGCAGTCATCCCACCAGGGCCTGATTATACACTGGCCTGGAGCCCAGGCAGACGTCACGTTAGGTTCATAGGAGGTTACTAGGCTATTGGCCCTAGGGGCTTTATAGGCCTAGCCATGCTATGCCCTTGTTCCCTTATTGACCAAGTTGTATGGTCTGCATTTGCAGTGCAAGTCTATGATCAGCACCAACTACCCTTTTCCAAGAGAGACATAGGTAACATACCTGAGGTAAATATATGGTCTCCTTTCCAATTGTCTAAGTTACGCTTAAATATGGTCATTGAGGAATTGTGTTTTACGTGAATTTGAAGGTTTTTTAGAGGAGTGGCAATCTCTAGGAGACATATCTGTCTCTCCACTGTGTCCTGTTAATGTCAAAGGCTAGGTTAAGATCCCTAGAGTGAGTGACTCTTGTCCCATGTGACTCACAGATGTGCAACATTTCCATTAGGGCTGGGTCTGAGACTGATCTGTAGGCCAAACACAAGTCACTTCTTAGCAGCCTATAAGATACAGACTACAGTGACAGGGCCTTCAGGCTGATTAGGCTTATGGATCTGTAGTTCCCAGGGTCAATTCATGGACCCTCTTTGTGCTAGAGAATTACTGTTGCTGCTTTCCACTCTGCTGGGACAAAGCCGGTACTTAGACTGTGGTTGAAGAGAGTCCCAAGTGGTTCCCCTAGGTCCTGTTTTAGACCATTTAGTAGGTAGCCTGGGATGTTATCCAGTCCCATAGAGGCTGTGTTTTTGACCATGGAGAGTGCAGTTATGACCTGCTCTTTGGAGATACTAGGTAGAGGACTGATGACAGGTATGCTTTGGGGTATGTATGGTGGAGACAGGGGGTTGAAGTTTGTGCCAAATCTGTCTGTTAGCAGGTTGGCAATGTCCTCAGTCTCAGTATGAATGGTATCATCCACTACTAGTTTGGCACAAAGTTGGCCCTTTCCTTTTATATTTCTGATGTAGCTAAAGAATGCCTTGGGATTATATTTAGTTAGGGATGCTAGTTTCACTTTGTAATTGGCTTTAGATGACTTTACAAGATAACTAATTTTCTTGTTCAAGCTGTGGAGGGGGTCTTTCCTCTGTTAAGTCAGTTCTGGCTTGTTCTTAGACATTTGTTTCTTCCTCTTGTTGTATAAAATTGTTATGTTTGATGTCCACTAGGGTTCATAGGCTGGTACTAGGCTATCGGCCCTAAGGCCTATACAAGCCTAGCCATAACAATTCCCTGGCTATTTCTTCCCACAGTGTTTACTTTCCTGGACCCCTGTCTAGCAGGGTGAATGACATGATCCCCGGGGTGAATTTCCTATCTCCCATCCAATCATTAAGGTTCCTTTTGAAGAGAGCCAAAGAGGCGCTCTGCTTGACATGTATGGGCAGTCTATTCCAGAGTCTGGGGAGTCTCTGTGTCAGGAATCTATCACTCCAGCATGTTTTGTTCATTGTAACGACAAGGTTTAGATCCCTGGAGCATGTGTCTCTGTGGGATTGGGATTTCTTTAAATGTTGCATATCCAACAGCTCTGGGTTTGACATGGCCTTGTATGTTAAGCAGAGATCGCCTCTGAGTAGACAATATGCGACAGAGTATAGGTGGAGTTTTTTTAGATGGTCAGCATAGGGCATCTGCTTTAGGTCTGTTATTCTTTTAGTGAGGTTGCAGATATCTTGAGAGGTACATACCAAATGGGGCATTGTATTTTATAATGGGTCTAATGAGGGATGAGTACATTGAGACAATGACCTCCTTTTTTCTGGATAAAAAGCCCTTAGTGATGAGGTGTGCCACATAGAAGGATTTCCTGACTGTTGTGGTGATATGGTTATCAAAGGTGAGACCATTATCCACCTGTGTCCCTAAGTCTCTTATCACACTTTTGGTGTTTAGTGTACTGCCACCTATGTGGTAATTCATGGGTACATGTTTTTTCCCAAAGGGGATAACTATACATTTCTTGGCATTGTGCTTGAGCCCATGGCTCTGGCACCAAGCATCTGTTTCTGTAAGGCCCTTTTATAGAATATCCACATCATTTGGGGCAGTCATCTGATAACTTTGTTAGCCAGAGTCTCTTAGTGTTGGCCGGTACTTCAGAGACATAAATGCCAAACAAGAGCGGTCCCAGGACTCAACCCTGAGGTACTCCACTTGTCACTTGTTTGAAGCTGGATTTGGAGTTAGGTACTTTTAAAGTGTGGGTTCTGTCAGTAAGTCCAAAGGAAAAGACGCCAAAAACAGGAGTCCGCCAAAATGATTAAAGTATGTCGACCACAATGTAAGAAGGGGGCTGGCAAGACACCACACCGTGTAGATGGTACTCAGTACAAATAATAAACACGTTACCAAGAAATTAAAAAAAAAAAAAAAAATAAATTTTTAATTACATAACAACAGCACAGCAGAAAAAGCAAAAAAGGACTATAGATTCACTTTCATATACTGGAGTCACAGGGGTTCTGTCAGTAAGCCAGTTGGCAACCCATCGAGTGATGCAGGAATTAATGCCCAACTTGGTAAGTTTATCTATGATTCCAGAGTGGGGGATGGTGTTGAAGGCCTTGGCAAGGTCCAGATAGGCTGTGTGGACCACCTTACCCTTGTCCACGGCTCTGGAGACTAATTCAAAGAAGTCAATCAGGTTCAGGAGACAAGATCAGCCCTTCATGAACTCAAACTGCGTGGGGTCCAGTGTTTGAATGTTGCCAATGTCTTTGTTTATAAGTTCCATGATAATACATTCCATGGCCTTGCAGATCAGGCTCATCAGACTGATGGGGCGGTAGTTCCCGGGAACCAATGTGGATTCCCCTTGTGGAGTGGGATAACTGTACCTGTGCACCACTCAGTGAGCATGAAGCCTGAGGTGAGGCTATGATTAAGCATGAAACTTAGGTGAGGTGCCAGTTCATTTTGTAGTTCATGTAGTACACAGCCTGGAGTGTCAAATGGTCCCATGGATGCTTTATTCTTAGCTTTGTAGAGTGCGTTTTTTACCTGTGTGGCTGTTATTACCAGACTTTGGCAATCTTTAGGTATTGAGATGGGCCCTTCAGAGGGTGAGAGGGGGTGAAGTTTGCACTGAATTGATCTGCCAGGATATTGGCAATATCCTTGGGATCAGTATATTTAATGCCATTCTGTTGTAGCTCAGAGCAGATCTGAGCATTGCCATTTAGATTCTTGACATAGCTGTAGAATGGCTTGTGGTTGTCTTTGGAATCTTTGGCAATTTTATTTTTGTAACTAGCTTTGGAGGATTGTATGAGGGATCTCAGTTTCTTACTGAGGCTGGTAAGGGAGTTTTTTGCATACTGGGAGTTTCCTCTTTTCTGCAACAGTTTCTTCCTTTAGTTTATTTATGGCAAGGGACCACCAGACTGGCTTCCTCTTTTTGGAGGAGAGCATCTTGGTTTTATTAGGGATGACACAATTCATGTACAAGTGGATGTGCTTGTATAGTACCTTAGTGAAGGATTCAGCAGTCGAACTTTCAGTTCCTGTCTGCATGGGTGTCATGAAGTTTGTCACTTCTGACTTGTGTAGCATGAAGTTGGCTTTGGAGAAGTTTTTTATGGAGGTCTCCTTACTGGGGGGGGGGAGTGGGATGTGGATGTTAAGGGTGATTAGCTTATGGTCAGACCTGACCAACAAGGCAGTGACCATAGGTGTGGAACATCGATTTCCCATGTTGGTAATGACCAGGTCTAGGATACTGGAACCCGTGGGACTAAGGATTAGTTGATCCAGGTCATTGGAATTTATGAATTCCAAGAACCGTTGGGCAAAGGTGTTGGTACACGAGCAGTTTTCCCAGTTAATGGCAGGGTAGTTGAAATCACCTAGTATTAGGGTGTTTGGGTGGGTTGTCTTTTTGTGAAGACCTTATTTTGATCCATTCAGGTACAGCTGAGTCCTACATTTGTACTGGTGTTTATATAGGGCATTTGTGCACACCTTTTTATAACAATCATTGTTGACAGCAGTACAAGGAGTTTCAAACTATCTGTGCTATCGCTTAGGAGGCTATAGTTTGCTTTGGAGACATTTGTCATCCTTTTTGTTCTTGGGGGGGCAGGTATGATCATTAATTTGAACAATATTGAATTATGATCAGACCTTACCAGGGAGGGCAACACACAGGCGGTAGTGCAGAAACTCCCTATGTTGGTGAGTACTATGTCTAGGACATTTGAGCCCCTTGTGGAGGTGTAGACTATCTGGTCCAGAGCATTTGTATTAACAAAGTCGAGGAACCTTAGGGCAAGTGTGTCTGTGCTCATATATGACTCCAAATCGATGGAAGGATAGTTGAAATCAGCCATGAACAAGGTGTTTGGCTGTATAGTGAGTTACATGACTCAAGTAGGTGCAAGTAGGCACAGTGTTTTTCGTGGTTCATGTTGGGGGACCTATAGCTAACAATGATATGGAAGGGGGGGGTTCACCTACAGTTAGTTGGACTTGGAGTAGCTCTAGGGAGTCATACTGTTTGACCAGTCTTGAGGTGTACTTATCTTTAATAAAGATGTATACACCTCTGTTTTTTTTCCTTCATGCTTATTTTGAGGTCTGAATGTGTGGAAGAAATTGTAGTCTTGCATGGCAAGGAAGCTCTCTGTGGCCTTGAACCATGTCTGTGTGACTGCATAGACATCGTCATCTTCCAAGGTAGGAAGTGATTCCAGTGAGTGCAGTTTCTGATATAGACTCCTTGTATTAAGCAGCATAACCTTGAGTTTGTTTCTAGTGGATTTTTTACTTTGGGCATTTTGTTGTTATGACATTGCCTAAAAAGGCACTATGGGGAGACAAGTACCATTGCCAGTAACTGAACGCCAAGCAACAACAGGTGAAGACCATCTATGGCAAAGCAACATGGTCTGTTGATAATATATTCCCAGGCTACTAGATACTAGATCCCCCTGAATTGACACCAGAAGCTAAGCCAATTGTTGAAGTTAATCAGTTTTTGCTTATATTGAGACATTATCCTGGGTGAAGGTAGAATGCTGCTTAAGGCGAGGGACATATTTGCCTGGGACACATAATCTGACAGCTCAGTCATGTCTCTCTTCATATAACCCAGTGAGGTATGTCTTAAGTCATTCACTCCAACATGGACTATGACAGAGTCATAATAGTACTTGTTATTGAAAGACTTGAGTGCATGAGTGATCTGATGGATCCTAGCACCTGACAGGCAGCTGATCATGACCTTTTCCTTGTCCAGCATGGTGAGGGGGACATCTGTATGTCTCACTATGGAGTTGGCCAAGTCACCTATGACCAAGTGATTTGGCTTTCAGGTGTTTTGCCTTAGGGGTTTACTGGCTGAAATACTGTTGTTTGCATTATTATGTGCAGTGGATTCTGTTGGGTCTGCAGTGTGTGCAGTAGGTTTGTGCTTGGCAGGTCTCTGATATTTAGGTAGGATTCTAGTGAGTACCTCTGCGTATGTGGATTTATGTGTTTTGAGTTTGTTATGTGCAAGAGGTGAAGTGTGTGTACTGACAACCTGTTTGATATCTGGTTGTTGTTATGTGGGAGAATTGATTCCAAATTCATAGTATAGATACATCTCTCACATGTTGTATTAGTTTGTTTTAGAAGTAACTGGTTGTCAGTATACATGAGGCGGTTGCTATATTGCTTCAGGATGCCCATGTCAATCAGGCTGGCTGCAGAAATGGTGGGAAGCTGTCTGTCCATTATGGAAGGTATGTACTGTAGTAACTAGTGGGAATTGGACTAGATGGACCAGATTTTGGGTACAACTAACAAAATGTGTCTATTCTGTGGAGGGCTATGGGTAGAAAACTGCATCGGTGCTTCACAATGCAAAACTAAGTTGCTCATAGGGCAGCAATTCAATCTCTGAGCAGCTCCAGTAAACTGAGTGCATGCTCACCCAAACACGACTCTGAAAAAAGCAAAGTTAAATGATTTTTAAAAAGTAAACAAAAGGAAAGCCCAAGACTGAGCCTTATTCCAGCAATCCTCAACTCATATGGGTTGGACGGATGTTGGCTTGGCTGGACACTTCTGCCACTAGGGTACAGGGGGCCTTCTTAATGTAAGATGGTCAGTTTTAGTGCTCAAATGATACCAAACAGTCTAGATTCAGGAAGTCTGAATCTAGCCTATGTTATAAAATGCAGAAGTACCAGAAATTCAAAATGCAGAAAATCACAGTCACAATAGCAAAAAAAAAAAAAAAAAAAAACAGTTTAAAATAAAGTAGCAATTCAGTAGAATACTCCATCAAGAGTGTAGACCACAAACCTTCCTAGTGTGAAATAACTGGTCTGGAACTTAAGTGCTTAAAGCTGGACAAAGGCACTTAGAATAACAGGCACAATAAGCCTTCACTAGCAATGCCTAGCTCACAAGGGCAGAGGCTATGCTCTCCTCCAAGGGTATAGTCTACAAACTTTTATAATGTAAAATAACTGACCTGAAGCCCAAGTGCTTAAACCTAAACTAAGAGGCTTACAATAACAGTTACAATGCAATACAATACCAGACAGATTACAGTGACATGTCTTTTAATCTACCCACATACATCATGGCATGGGTAGTAGGCCCTGTATTATTTTGATGAGAAAATCCTGTTCTCTGTCCATCTGCTGCTTGTGTCTGGTGAGGTTCATGCAAAAGAGAGCATTATACTGTATTACTGTTCTGATGAGTTTGACTACAGTGCTGTCATACAATCCTGAGAGATGAATGTGATGGCAAGTCTTATGATGTGCACCATACGTATATACTGGAAAATCATTAAAGAGAATAGTTAGAAAGTAACGAGACACATTGCAGTTCCTGACTTCACAACTCTTACAAGAGAATACACTAGAAAGCACTGACATGCTGGTGCTATCCAATGTATAACTTGACAAGGCAAATATAGGTGACAGGTACAATTATCAGTTCAACAACACAAATGCAAATATACTAGGCACTAATGTATAGCTATGCACCCTGTGCATAAGATACAAAGCTTTTGTATCCCTGAATCCAAAAGAGAGAAACATGGATATGGCATAGTTATCATCACCTGCACAGGGTGTTGTGTGTGCAGGGGCAGGAGGCCTAGGCTGTCACAAAAGTTTAGTGAGTGTGTGAGTAAGAAAGGGAAGCAGGCATGCTCAACCATGTAACTGTTGTGTGTATTTATAGGGGTCCTCCATATGACAGTGGTGTGTGAGAGTCTGCATGGACACAGCCAACCTAAGTGCTAGTTGTATGTCTTGGTATGTCAGACAGACATGAGCCATGCATGGTAGAGTTGGCAGTTCATCGTTGTCAACCCTGACCATGAGAACTAGATCTGCCAGGAGTTCCACTGGCACCTGCATGCCCAAGGACAGATGCAGTGCTGGTACCTGAATGTCACTGATGTCTGCTGGACATGCTTCCTTCACAGGAATGCCCAGGACCATGACCCCCTGGCCTGCCATGTCTGGGTGTGGACAGCACACTCATTGATGGAACAGCAGAAGTACTGCCACTGTGGGAGTTTGATAGGGTATGGCTACATTGGCTATCAGCAGATGTTGTGGCTGACCTACACCCACGAGGATGCTGTTCCCCTCCCAGTAGATGTCCCATCACAGGCACTGCTCGTTCCATGACAGACACCTGTCAGTTCTTCACAGACACTCCTCATTTCAATGTGTCATTTATCTGACCCAGTGAATCGGTAACATGGTGGGGGCAATCACTCATGTCAGCCTGTGCCACATCTACAACCCTGAGCATTTGTTTGGAGGGCCTTTCTGAACATGCTTGTGCCTGCATGATGGCCCTAAACATACATTGAGTGACACGGGAAGAGACACTTGCACCAGGTGAAGGAGGGACAGCAGGTCCCCTCTGAGCACCCCTATCAAACATCCTGCATGACACCTCGCCCACACTTTGATTATGGCCAGACTCAGGCACTGAAGCCGCAGTAGCCACATTTCATTGATCAATGTCCTTGTCCTTGATCTGTCCAATATATGTGGGCTCAGTGGACTGGCTAGGTGTAGGTCTACTGCTTATGTCTAGGGAAAATAAAGGGGGTGGCTGGATGTCAACCTCTGTGTCAGATTCAACCTCTGCACCCCCCAACTGTTCCTCAGTTTTGCCACCACCATCATCAGTGTCTGATGAGACACTGACATTAGGTGGCACAGGGCCCACACTACCACTGTCATGATCACCTGTGATAAAAAGGAAGAAACACAGGCATGCATTAATACCTGCACTACTGTGGTGCAATATATGCTAGACAACTAACAGTGCTGCCACTATTACAGACAGTACAGCAATATATACAACAGGCCTAAAATGATACATTATGATATTTCTTTAAATTGATCTGCAGTACTGACAAATTTATTTGGCTTATGTTGCTGGATTCCTGTCAGTCCTGAAATAAGTTAGGCAAGAGGTAAGGACACCTCCATCACTTTTAACAGCAAGACAGGGTGTACTATATGCACTTCTCTGTATCTGCATTAAATGTACATACAAAAAGAATGTGGTTGACAATTCCAAACTGAGCTTATCACTGTAGCAGTCTTCAATCCCTCCCCAAAAAAGATATGTGACACAGAAGTAACTTTTATTTCAATTGTTTTACTATACAACACTACTCAACTGGTCATATAACAAAGCCTACCTGGAAGCTCCTTCTGGGACTCAGAAAGAGTGGTGCCTAGCACATGCTCTGGTCCACTCTGCTGTAACCTCTCATGTTGGAGGATATTCTCTAGGAACTCTTGATTGAGGGTGAGAGGTGTTTCAGTAGCAGGCCCTCCACTAGTTACCCTTTGGTCTCAGACAACAGCAGTTGCTTGCCTCAGTGTACAGGTAATAATGTCAGTGGCCCTGTGGTGCACCTGTTCATATGTCTGGCTGTGGCCACCCACTGAATTGATGATGGCAACAATCTGCTGCTGTAGTCTTTCAAGCATATTGGGCTGACACTTTCACAGCAGAAATGCCCCATTTTGACAGAGAGCATCAACAATGATATTGTTCTCCACTTCAACAATACCTTACTGGCATTCTTTGTGTCCTAAAAGACAACAGAATGATAATACACATAAGTATCACATAACTACAAAGTAATTGTTTCCAGATAGAATAGTAAAGGTAGGCAGTCAGTATTACCCACTGGAAAAACATAAAACATACTACCAACAGGCAGGATGCAAAACAAGGAGAGTAGCAATAGCAACATATCCTTGTATGTGCCATAGCAGTACCTCTACTGTGCTCCCCCCAAAAGAACAGTCCATTCTAGTTTGTGACATAACAGTAACTTTTCTTTGCTCCCCCAACCTGCAAAAGAACAGGCACACAAAACATTTTTCAACTAAAACATCTTTGAAATGCTAAAAGTGCTTTCAAAGGACTTGTCTCTTAAGCATTTGTACATATGTGTCATACAGCTTTCTATTGTCATGTCTTGTCAATCATGTGTACCTCTGAAATGCTTCTTATTCATACAGATAAAAGTGCAAAACCCTTTACTTCACATTATTCATTAATATATTCTAGCATATGCATTATGTTGGTAACAAAATAGAAGCATACCTCCTGGAGTACAATACTCCTCTGTAGCAATTTATTTGGAACAAATTGGCTTTTGTGAAGTCCTGCAAACATGTAGTAAATGTACTCACCATAAGTTTGGCTAGCTACACATTTGCCTTGTTATAATGGAACAGATTATTAATGGATTGCATCTGTCTTAGCCTGTGTTTCAGAGATGCTAATTAACAGCATAAGCAGCTGAACTGCATGCTAATCAACCAATCTGGTGGCCCTATTCAACAAGTTATAAATCAACCATATACAGTGAATATACAAAGTTTACACACCCCCGTTAAATGCCAGGTTTTTGTGATATAAAAAAATGAGACCACAATAAATCATTTCAAAACTTTTCCCACCTTTAATGTGACATATAACCTGTACAATTCAATTGAAAAACAAGCAAATCTGTTAGGGGAAAAATATAAAAAATAAAAAACATACAATAAGCTGGTTGCATAAGTGTGCACACCCTTAAACTAATGCTTTGTTGAAGTACCTTTTGATTTAATTACAGCATTCAGTCTTCTTGGGTACACAGCTGCCATCAATGAAAGAGACTCTGATTAACCCCAAATAAAGTTCAGCTGTCCTAGCAGGATTTTCCTGACATTTACTCAGTTGTCTGCTACGGCAAAAGCCATGGTTCACAGACAGCTTACAAAGCATCAAAGGGATCTCATTGTTGAAAGGTATCAGTCAGGAGAAGGGTACAAAAAAATTTCCACAGCATTGGAAATGACATGGAACACAGTGAAGACAGTCATCAAAAAGTGAAGAAAATATGGGACAACAATGACGTTGCAAAGAACTGGACATCCCTCCAAAATTGATGAAAAGACAAGTAGAAAACTGGTCAGGGAGGCTGCCAAGAGACCTACAGCAATAATGAAGGAGCTGCAAGAATTTCTGCCAAGTATTGGTTGTGTACTACAAGTGACAACAATCTCCTGTGTTCTCCATATCTCTGGGCTATGGGGTAGGGTTGCAAGACAGAAGTCTTTTCTTACACAGAAAAACATTCAGGCCTGACTAAAATTTGCAAAGCAATACATCAAGTATTGATGCTTTTGAGAGCAAAAGCATGTGGGAAAATGTATTATGGTCTGATGAGACCAGGGTTTAATGTTTTGGCCACAATTTCAAAAGTTGCATTTGGCGCAAAAACAACACTTTACATCATCAAAAGAACACCATCCCCACTGTGAAGCATGGTGGTGGCAGTATCATGCTTTGGGGTTGCTTTTCTTCAGCTGGAACTGGGGCTTTAGTCAAGGTGGAGGGAATTATGAACAGTTCCAAATACCAGTCACTTTTGGTCCAAAATCTTCAGGCATCTGCTATAAAGCTGAAGAGGAAGAGGAACTTCACCTTTCAACATGACAATGACCTCAAGCATACATCAAAACCAAGAAAAGAATGGCTTCACCAGAAGAAAATTAAAGTTTTGGAATGGCCCAGCCAGAACCCAGACCTAAATCCAATAAAAAATCTGTGGGGTGACCTGAAGAGAGCTGTGCACAAGAGAAGCTTTCACAATCTGACAGATTTGGAGCGCTTTTGAAAGGAAGAGTGGGGGAATATTGTCAAGTCAAGATGTGCATGCTGATAGACTCCTACCCAAGAAGACTGAATGGTGTAATTAAATCAAAAGGTGCTTCAACAAAGTATTAGTATAAGGGTGTGCACACTTATGCAACCAGCTTATTGTGTGTTTTTTATTTTTTATATTTCTCCCCTAACAGGTTTGTTTGTTTTTCAATTGAATTGTACAGGTTATAGGTCACATTAAATGTGGGAAACATTTTGAAATGATTTATTGTGGTCTCATTTTTTTATATCACAAAAAACTGGCATTTTAACAGGGGTATATAAACTTTTTATATCCACTGTAGAGCATGCTGTTTTTTCCTGTGGATTTCAAAAGTGGAGTACAGATACAGAAAGTCTACACTGACAAAATGCTAGGAGCTGATGTTGCTTAACTCCATTTGTATGTGCTACAGGCTGCAGGCAATACTGCTGCTGCTGCTGCCAATAGGCCTAGGGTGAGACAGAGAAGAGTTTCAGGCCAAATATAACTTATCACACCATATACAATGTGAACATTGTAGTGTGCTACAGGGTGGACAGGGACACAGTACAGGAACTCTACAACCTCTGTCAGCCTCAACTCAGAGATAGAGCCTTTACCTCCCCATGTATTTGCTATGTACTGTTTGCATCACAGTCTAACACTGAGCTAACATTGTGGAAACTGCTGCATTTAAAAGGTAAGTCCTGAACATATACTGTACTAAGTGATGAAATACAAAGACATGCCATAATATTATTAAGTAATACAGTCGGTGTTCAGGACTTACCTTGTAAATGCAGAAGTTGCAAGTAAAAGGTGGGAAATTTATACAGAAATTAACAATAAATGTGACAGCAGGGAGTTACTTGACTTGCATATGTCCATTAGCAAGTAGTAGGCCTCAGGCATCAAATTTTCAGGCATTCATATTTCTCCAAAGTACTGATAATCACTGCCTACCCTCAGTTTAGCAACATACATTTGTAATGGGAAATCATAATAGAGAGAAGTTAGAAAGTAATACGACACATTGCAGTTTCCAACTTCACAACACTCACAAGATCAAACAGTCAGAATGCAAAACAAGGAGACTAATAAAAGCAACATATCTTTGTTGTTTGTGCCATAACAGCAGCCCAACCTGAGTCCACCCCCACTCAAAAGAACAGTCTACCATTGCATGTAACATAACAGGAACTCACCTTTGCTACCCCAAAAAATAGCAATCTATGCTTGTTTGTGCCATCAACCTGCTCTTCATTTGATGGTAACTGCATATCATAGTATTCACAGTTAATATCCTCACACATTTTAAGATAAATAATATAGAGTGGCTTACACACTGTATGTCTCTGAGTACTGGTCAGTTAACTGATGAATGACCAAGAAACACATAAAAGCAAGACAGAGCTGTCTATTTGCAAGGAATAATCATAACAGGTTGTGTGATCACTAAGTGCACTACATCCAAATATATTAAATATAGTAAATTTACAAATAACAGGCTATGCCTTGATATCAGTGTGCATTCAGTTGCACTTGGGTGTGTGAGGAATTCCTTAATTTATTTGCTGCAAAGCTGTTTGTGTAGCAAAGATGGATAAGGCACCATCTTCTTTTCTGAAGGTGCATTGGAGTTAGAATTGGGATCCAGACCTATGTAGACATATCTCATGTGTGCTAACATTTTCTGCTGGGTATATTATAGATTGATTTTCCTCATTTCAACTCTTTCTCGTGTTTTTTTAATTTATTTATTTTTGGGCCACTGTTTGCGCAATGAGCCACTTAGCACAAACATCTTTGGCTATTCTTATCTGAATTGCATGCACAAAATGGCCCACCAGGTAGCAGATCGGACCCAGCCAGCCACAAACATAAACTGCATGCATTCAGCTAAGACTGTTGGCCATTGTGCAAACACAGTACCTGGCAGAATGCACCCTCCCCTACTGTGTTTGCATGATGGTAAGCAATACACAAGACTTCCAAATGTTGCAAAACCAAAAAGTGTGCACTCTCAGTAAGCATGATACCTGCAATCAATGGGGAAACATCATTCTACACTGGTCTTGATCTGTGGGAGGCATGGTAGGTGTTTGTGGAAAGGTTTTGAGATTACGTACTCAAAGACAGGGTGTCCAGGAGTCCAAAGTGTTTGTTGGACTCCTAGTGAATGAACATTGGCCCAAACATTTGCAGAGGGACTATTATGGCTCTGGTTACAAGTCAGAGGCATGGAATAGTCTGGCCCAGGTTTTGACCAGTGCTATCGGTATCCCCCACACTGATGAACAATGTAGGAACCACTACAGAGACCTCCAGATAAGGAAGAGAGATACCCTTGACCATTGAATTGAGGAATTTAGGACTGGGAGCACCCCACAGATGTGTAAGTATCACTTACAGAGATTACTCATAAGAGTTAAAAGCTGGATATAGTCAGGATTGGTATTCATAATGGTATTCTGTTCTGTTACACACCAAGAACTGAATTCATGAACCCATGCCACTACACTGGCATGGATGCGAGAAGCATGTGGTATGTATGCATCTGAACAGTATTATTATTTTCACATTAAAAGTAAATACACCTTTATTGGTTTATTATACGGGTGTATCAAAATGAGCATTCATCTCTCAACTGTAACAGGAAAGTATGCATGCATTAGTCTGGAGGCCAAAACAACAGTACGCTATTAGAGAGTAGTTAGAGGTTGTGAGTTCAAAAACACACTTCCAAAAGCTAAAATACTGTTAAGTTTTCATTGATATTGCAATGTAACATCAGAGCTCTAAAGCAGTGGCACCAAAGGTAACAGAATAGAGTCAAATAATTGTATCAATGCATCTTATTTCATATATGAAGTTGCTAATGTCCTTCTTTGTTTTTCTCTGACCCCAACTCTTATCTTGTCTCTCTCTCTTTTTTTTTTTTAATTTTTTGTTTTTTTCCCACAACACAGTGAGGTAGGCCTGTCCCACAGGATCCATCTGTCCCCACTCCACTGGCTATGGCACAACATTCCAGCACATCTGGGATGCAACGAGGCAGTACCCTGTCTGCTGTACCTGCATTACCTTGCCCCTCAGATAGTTCTGTCCTGCAAAGAAGGCCAGTGGTTCCATCTGAGAGCATTGGCAGAGATGGTGATTTTATCATCCGCAATAAACTTTCAGGGTTGGTGTGTAGGATTGCACACCACACAGTTAGTGTATGCCTACGCCAGATGGAAACACTGTTCTCCATCATTGTACTGAATAAAATGAGGAGATGCAGACATCAGACACTGTATCCATTGGTGCAGTGAGGTGACAGTGATGACAGTCCAGTGGAGCATGACCTTGTCTACGGTTTTCCTACAATTACAGCTATTGCCACAATAAAATTGAGAGAAGAGTTGTGTATTTTACACTTCATTGCTATAATTTGCAATTGCACAACAGTAAAACACAATTTGCACACCTTGCACTAGAACCTCAAACAATCTACACTCCACACCAACACTTAACATCTACTGCCACAGGATTAGTGATATAATATGCCCTATCTTAGTATTCATTGTAAAGTTATTGCTGTTAATTGCAGTGCAATGCCACTTACTGTGTTTGCCCGATGGCCAGTAGTATTAATTGAATGCATCTGGTTTATGTTTGGGTCCTGTCTACAGCCTGGGTGGTCTATTTCTCAAGTTTGTGCATTGCTGAGCTTCACGCAAACCAGGTGAGGACAGCCAAACACAGTTGTGCTAACCAGCATACTGACCTCAAAAAAAAAAAAAAAGGAGACATAGTTGAAATTAAGAAAAACAAACTATGACAGTGCTCCAAACAAATTTTAATGAGGAAAACTCGAGTAAGGGAAAAGCAATTGCTGTGCTGTCCTACAATCTGCTTTCACCACCAGCAAACCTACATGGAAATGGTATCAGCATCATGCTTTCCAACTGTCCAGAATGTCCAGATGTTTATATCATATTTTTGGTCTGTACCTTGTAAAATGTATGATTTGCTGGGAAATCACAGAAGATTGAAGTCACGACATAATGACATGCATTTCAGTTTCGTACTTCATAGCCTTCAGAAAATGTGTGCAAAAACAAATCCTATTATTCTATCTACCTTCTATGGTCATAAGAAAGGGGGCAGCTGTAGTGGTGCAAAGGGCAGTGTTGTCACCTCACAGCAAGAGGTTCTCCTTTTCAATTTTCTGCTGGGGTTCCTTCTGTGTGGATTCTGCATGTCCTCCCTATGGTCGTGAGTTTACTCTGGGTACTCCAATTTCCTTCCACATTCCAGAGACATGCAGTAGGTGGACTGGACAGTCTAAAGTGGCCATAGGTGCCAGTGTGTGTATGAGTGAGTGGTACAGATGAACTGCCACAGCAGGGCTAGCCACCTGGCGGTGCCTTGACTTCAGATGATTGTCATTGTTGAATGTGACACTCTGACCCCATGTGCAAAAATGGGAAAAAGAGGTTGAGGATGGATGGATTTCTATGTTTATAAGAAAAATATGGTAAATCTGTCCCTATCTTTGGCTTTTTGTTCCCCCATAATATTAGTCTTTGTCCAGATTTCTTACACTAAAAGGTTGTGAGGTGTGAGCCGCATTGATATTATAGGTTTTGCAGCCAGCAACATTGGTGAAAGTTGCAAAACCTTGCTTATACACTCCTCGCATCATTAATATGAATGGTGTGATGCTGTGTGATGAGCAATATTGTGTAAGTGAAAATACTCCATGTAGGCTCTGCTCAGAACCTACGCAGAGTTTATTGAATCCAGGGGACTGACTTTTCAAAACTACAGTGATGGTGAATGAGGAGAATCTTCAAATAGACCTCACATTTTTATATTTCAGGATGAACACTGTAAATCATAAGCATACCTAAGAATATATTGGTTACAGGGAGTATGGTAATAACCAATATGTCCATACCTAAAGAATTAAGAAGGTGAACCTTACATAGTTATCAGATGATGTCTCTAAATTTACTCATGAAATCACCATTGTTGACTTTGACCCAACAGCCAACTTCACTAAGGAGTTTTATGCCAACTTAGGCAAATGCAGAGATCTAGCAGTCCCAACCAGAGCCAAATGCAATAGGAAATTTAACCCCCCCCACACACACACACACAGGCCAACTGAAAAAAATAAACTTTTGGACAAAAGAAACAATACTCATTAAATTGCATGGTAAGTTTAGAACTCTGCAGAATGAGGATAGCATAAAAATAATTCACCAATAAACTGAACAGCTCTACAAGGACCAATAAAACATGATATTAACTTCTGAAGTACAGGATAAGTACACATTTTTAGCTATGTCAGAAAACTTAGAAATAATACTCAGCATTTCTCAGAACATTTCCTTAATGAGACCTTCTACTGCAACCCCTATGTTCACCACAAACTTCACCCCTAAACCCCTATTCAAGCAGTATTCATTCCAGAGTGCCTTACATTCTCTAACATCACTAAGGAACATGCTCTTAAAGTATTATCAATTACTAAAAATGCTTTCTCCATCTGTCCTGACAACATACCTGGGAGCTTAATTAACAGTGTCAAACATGCTCTTGCCAAACCCCTCCTTAAATTGTTTAACTTAGGCTTAACCATAGGCTGCACTCCTGAGGTGCTCCTCCACAAGAGTTGCCGTACTGGGGCTTCTGAAAATGATAGACAAATCAGCCTTAGGAGTTTGATCCTTTAAGTTACAGAGCCCATCATAACTGATCTCATCATTTATGATAACAAGAACCTCATTAGGCTTGACTCATAGCAATCTGACGCCATTAGAAGTATATCATGCCTGTTAAATCTTGTTAGCTTCTTTGAGAGGGTCATGTAAGCTGTTGACAGTAATCATGCTGTATATATAGCTTAACTAGATCTGGCCAAAACATCTGATAACATGCCTCATGTTGGAATTGTAAGGAAGCTACCTGCTTTAACAATAGATCCTTATGCGGTAAGATGGATAATCAATTTGATGAAAGAAAGAACCTCTTAAAAAGTAGTAAGGTAAACAGTAGAATCCCTCAGCAGCTTGTAATCAGTCATCTCCTGTTTGGTAGCTACTTCTCTGATCTCAAAACTACTAACTTGCACCTCAAGAACCTCTGGTAATTCAAATTTGCAGATGACTGCAAACTGTGCCTAATTGTTAAAACTTCCCCAGATATCTCTAACCTTCAGACAGAGCATACATTAGTTAACACCTGGTATGTGGATAATGGGCTTAAACTGAACACAAAATGTAGCATTGTTTCTTTTAGAAAAGCACAATCGCCCTCAAAATACAGTATAAAACACATTCCCTCAGTAAAAAAAAAAAGAGTTAGTCAGGGACATGGCCACTTGGGTCGATAGTTCCCGCTTCTCTGACCATCATATGTCAACTGCAGTCAGGAAAGGTTTCTTTTTAACACAAGTAACAGCCAAAGGTGTTTCCTCTTGATCCAGGGATGTTATCATTCTCTTATATTCAGCACTGATCAAACAAACCACTCTACAATATGCTGTTTTGGGTGTACATCACTTGAAATTTCAATAAACTTGGAAAGCCCCAGTGGTTCCTAACCAAAAAGATCTCTGGTCTTAAAAATCTTAGTTCCCAATAATCTATGTCATATGGATACCTGAGGTGTGATCTGTGCATTGCTTAGAGATTCAGTGGTTCTTTACCTCCTTTTATCCTAAGTAAGTCAGACAGTGCAGCTAACCCTAGTACCAGAGACCTAAGCCTTCATCAGTAGATAAACAGAATGCCCTGGAGAGATAGATTCATCACCCAGGGCTTTTGCCTTCTTTGGAATAAACTTCTCTGTAGGTTTATTTATTTTATTTATTTTATTTTACATTTGTTAACCGGGCTAGTCCAGCTGGATACATGTCCATTTTCAGTGGAGAGGAGAGAGAGAAAAGTTTCGCTAACTACTTAATATAAAATAATACAACAATATACAAACTCAAATACATTATAATTAGGCAATAGAGAACAAAAAGATAAGCATGGTCAGTAACTAACAAGGTTAAAATAAAAAAATTACAATATTTATAAGTTGAGAAAAGGTGGAAAGCTATTTTTTTTAGGGGGGGGGACAGAGACACCACAGAAAAAATGATAATGATATAATGATAAAGGTAAGAGGAGGAGAGGGGGGGGGAGGGAAGGGGAAGAAGGTCAGCTAGGTCAGCTTGCAGGAAAAGCCAGAAAGTTTGAATTAAAAAAGACTTGATTCTGTAGAGTGAGCCTAGTTTTCTGTTGATTGATGGAGTTAATATGAATATCAAATTTTAGTTGGTTGTCAGAGCAGATAATGGTGGTGTCATCAGCATATTGAATGCAAGTAGATTGAGGAAACAACAGAGGACATAGGATGGAGGGGAGAAGTTCAGAAAGATGGTTGTCCCATAGGACAGCTTGACCATGTCAAAGGCTTTTGACAGGTCTGGAGATAGTAGTGTGTTAATGTTAAGCAATGTGTTTAAATAAGTACTACTTTTAGTCATTAGGTTAAGCAATGTGTTTAAATATCATCCTTTACAAATCCAGGCATACAGGTTTAGTTTACTCTCAAATTTACTCCGGGGTTGACTGGTCCTTATTTTCTTGAGAAAGGTGGTAAAGCTTGTTGGTGGATATTGACAAGACATACATGGTCATTAAACTAAAACAGCCTTGAAGCTCCTGTGAATGCTATGAATAAATCCTACAGGTAAGGAGACAGTCCATTACACTCTTTTTCAACATGTCCCAAGCTTTCTGGCAGAGATAATGTACAAGGAATACCTTAAGCTATACAGGTATAGCAGGAACAAAATACTGCAGATATAAATATAATCACAGAATCATAAGAACATGATTACAATAACAAATACAGTTTTACAGTATATACAGTGTGAACACTTATATTATGTAGATGGAATAACTCCTATAGAGTTCAGACAGGTTAACATTTGAGTAGTACAAATGACAGCAGACTGAGATGGATGTAGCTGAAACAAACGATTGCCAAAATACAAAATTGGAAGCACAGTAGCAACTGTCAATGCTTTTTTAGCTTCCAGTATTAGTAAACATGAAACTTTGAAACAGGATCCTACCAGACATTTAACCTTTTCTACTTGTTTATTTACGTATGTGATAAAAGGTAAATGTGATTCTAATCAAAGCCAGTGTATTTAAATGCCTTTATTCCAGTCATATGTCATCTACATAGTATATAGTAGTGATGGTAAATGTGGACAAAGCATAGGATATATACCAGAAATTCCTGTTAGGGATAGAAAATGTACAGGAATTTACTCCAAAGTATAATCATGGGATCATAGGAGAGTACTAGGCTATTGACTCAGAGATCATTTTAAGCCTAGCCATTTCAACCCAATGTAATACCTTAGAGGTACTAGTCAGTACCCAAGATTTCATTTAGTGATGACTGCCCATGCCCAAAAGAGTTATGCGCACTATTCCCAGTAAAAATTTATGATGCCCCAGCCATTCATCCAGGTTCCCCTTGAACAGTGTCATAGAGGTGCTCTGTTTCACATGAATTGGTAGCCTGTTCCAAAGACATGACAGTAACTGAGAGATAAATCTTTCCCTCCAGCATGTCCTACTTAAGTTGCTGGCCTTATTTAAGTCCCTGGAATGGGTAGCCCTAGACCCATTTGATTTACGGAGATGCAGTAAGTTCATTAGATTTGGGTCTTGGGCTGCTCTGTAGGCCCGGCATAAGTTTCCCATAAGAAGTCTATATGATACAGAGTAGAGTGAGAGGGATTTTAGTCAGTCCATGTAAGCCACATGCTGGAGGCTCATGATCTTTTTTTTATAAACCTATGAGGTTTCTCTAATTGCTGTTGATGCTTAGTATGGTGCATAAAGAATGGGGTGTTATACTCAATTATGGGCTGGATAAGTGCCGAGTATAGGGGGGCTATAACTTCTTTTTCTCTTGCGGCGATGCCTTTACTAATCAAGTGAGCTATGTGGAAAGCTTTCCTTACAATGGTAGACATGTGGTGGTCAAAGTTAAGGTCGTGGTAACCTGTGAACCCAGGTCCTTACCACTTCGTGGGTACTTAAGGTATTGTTATTGATTTGATAGTGTGAAGGGACATTGCTTGTGCTGAAGGGAATGATGATGCATTTCTTTGCATTCAGTTTGAGACTGTGACTAATACACCAATCGCTGGCCTATGTGAGACCATTCTGGAGTATACTGACATCATTTGGGGATTAAATGATTTCACCTAGTTTGCAGTCGTCTGCAAACTTGGCCAGCCACAACCTTTTAGTTTTGACCTGAACTATTCAGAAGTAAATACCAAACATTAGGGGGCCCAGAATTGACCCCTGTAGCACCCTGCTAGTAACAGGTCTACTGGTTGATGTGGAGTCACCCACTTTAATAGTGTGTGTTCGGTTTGAGAGCCAGTTGGCAATGCATCTTACAATGAAGGGGTTTACATTCAGTTTGCTGAATTTATCGGTAATGCCTGAATGCGTGATTGTGTCAAATACCTTTGCCAAGTTGAGGTATGCTGTGTGCACAGATTTGCCCTTATCAATAGCCTTGGTCACACTTTCAAAGAAATCCGCCAGATTTAACAAGCAGGATCTGACCTTCATGAAGCAGAATTGGGTAGGGTCCAGGGTTTGGAGGTCACCTATGTCTTTATTTATGAGGTCCATAATGATACATTCCATGGCCTTACAGATGAGGCTGGTCTGACTTATGGGTCTGTAATTCCCCAGATCTGTTGCTAGACCACCTTTGCAGAGGGAAATAACTGTAGCTGTGGAAAGGCTATGATTGAAAAGGGTGCTTAGTGGTGATGCCAGCTCATGTTTTAGCCTGTTTAGAAGACAGCCTGGGATGTCATCTGGTGCCACAGATACCATGATCTTTGCCTTGGACAGAGCTTTAAGAACCTGCTCTTCAGATATGTAAGGTGGGGAGTTTGGGGGAGGGTTTGTTGTAAGTTAAAATTTTCACCAAACATATCCACTAGCAGGTTTGCTATCTCTGTGGGGTCAGTGTGTGTGATACCATTGGCCACCAGTTTTGCACATGCTTGGGTCCTACCCTTAGGTTGCGTACATAGTTGAAAAAGGCTTTATGGTTATCCTTGGCAGTACTTGCTGGGTTTCTCTCAAAGGAGCTCTTAGATGATTTGACAAGTTGCCTTATTTGCCTGTTAAGGCTGAGGAGGGTGTTTTTCCATTGTTGGTTCCTTGACTGTGTTTTTCTGGACAGCAATTTTTTTGCATTTATTGTTGAGTTTGTTGATGCCAGACATCCAGCATGGCATCTTGATTTTACTTGGGGCTCTGGCTTTGATTCTATTTGGTACAGCTGAGTTTATACACTTATGCATGTGATTAAACAGGACTTTAGTGTAAGCTTTGGTGTAATTATCACTTTCAGCTTGGGGTGGGCTTGGAATGCATTTATATCTTCACCTAGGAGGGTATAGTTTGCTTTGGTGAAGTGTTTTAGTCTGATTTCACCCTTTGTGAGTTCTGGTGTTAGTGTCTATTCGAAAGTGATTGATTTGTGGTCAGTTTTAGCAGCAGTGCACCTGTTTGACATGTTGGTGAGGACTAGATCTATAATATTTGTTCCTCTTGTCAAGGTATGGATAATTTGCTTCAGGTCATTTGAATTTACAAAGTCAAGGAACCTTTGTGCTAGTCCGTTTGGGCTACAGTAGGTTTCCCAGTTGTTGGTGGGATAATTGAAATCCCCCATAACCAGTCTGTTCGATAAAATTAGATTTTTTTCAGTTTGGTTAAGTAGGCTTCATGGGTGTTTTGACCCATGGAGGGGGAATCTCTAACTGCTAGGACTTGAATGGGGGTCTTACCCATCATAACCATGATCTGGAGTAACTCCATGGAGGTGTCCAGTCTAACTAGACATGAAGTGAATTTATCTTTGATATAGATTGAAACACTGCCTCCTATGGTTTTCACGCATTCCTTTTGTGGCCTAAAGGTATGAAAGGCATTGTAGCCTTGCAGGGCTGAGGTACTGTCTGAGGCCTTAAACCAGTTTTCTGTGACTGCACAGACATCTACATCTTCTAGTGACAGAAGTGCTTCCAGGGAGTGCAGTATTTAGCAGCATGGCCCTTATTTGGTTCTGACTGGTTAATTTCATATTGGTAATGTTGTTTTTGCGACATTGCCTAAAAAAGCACTATGGGGGAGGCAAGAGCCTTTGCCATCAGCCGAAAGCCTAGGGGTGCCAGGTGCAAACAGTCTCTGGCAAAGCAGCAAGGTTTGTAGACCATGGCTTCCCAGGCAGACAGGAACTGGATCCCCTTGGAGTGACACTAAAAACTAAGCCAATTATTGAAATCAATCATTTTTTGTTTATACTGTGGCATCATTCCAGGTAAGGGTAGTAGGCTGTTCAAGGATGGGGATACCTGCCTGTGACACATACTCAGAAAGCTCTTCCATGTACCTCTTCATATAGTCCAGTGAGGTACATCTTAGGTCATTCACACCAAAATGAACTATGACAGAGTCATAACGGTACTTGTTGCTGAGAGACCTGAGTGCATGTGTGACTTGGCAAATCCTAGCACCAGACAGGCAGCTGACTGTGACTTTCTCTTTGTCCAACCTGGTGAGTGGGACATGCATGTGTCTCACTATTGAGTCTCTACCAATAAGAAAACTTAGTTTTTGAGTGTTACTCCTTAATGGCTTGGTGGGTGAGACACTGGCATTGCTATGTGTCATGGAGACTGTGTTAGCTGTAGCAGACTTGTGTTTTGAAGGTCTCTGGTGCTTCTGTAAGTTTATTGAGAGAATCTCCACATATGTGGATTTACATGTTAGATGCGTACTATGTGTATGAGTAGTGGTATGTGTTTGAGTAGTGTTACTATGTGAATATGCAGTAGTGGGTGAGTTGACAACCTTCTCCATGTTACTGTTTTCAGTGAGAGAGAGTATGGATTCTATATTCTTGGTGCAAATATATCTCTCACACTCTGAACTAGACTGTGTTATTAGTACAGGGTTGTCTGTGTATTGAGGCAATTGCTACACTGCCACAAGAGAGCCAAGTCAACAAAGTTGGCAGGAGAAACAACGCTAGTCTAACTGTACATAATGTTAGGTTGAAGACTGTTGTCACTAGGTGTGGCTTTTCAGAAACAATCATGGAGGGGCTCGGGGAATGGATATTTCTGCCTGTGTTTTAAGGTAAATTTTGTTGAATTTAACTGCCCGGCTTTGTCACACAATTGCGCAATAGTGAGCAGTGCTGTGAGATGCACAAACAAGCGGGACCTGCTCAGATACAGGACCTAAGTACCAGAAGGGAAAACTTGAAAAAACTGTAACAAAATTCAAAAGGACCAATGAGGATCCTTATTCAAAGCCCCAGACTGGCCTTCCTTTACCAGTCAGGTGCCAACCAAACACAGTTCTCTCACAAAAGTGCAGATAGGCCCCCTCCAATCCAAGATAGACTGGAAAACATACGCCAAACAAACAAATCACTACAAACAGTTCCAGAAGCAGCAGGCCTGAATCTAGACTATGCTACAGCTGCTAGCTACCCTAGGTTCAGTGGGAAACACTACAGAATATTTAACACAGCAGAAAAATAGCAGTGAGACACTGAACAAATGTGCAAAATAGGAGAAAATCATGCAGGAGGCTCTAAAGAATGATCTAAATAGTTAATTAAGTACTGCTTGCTGGGAAAACCAGAGCAAGCAGAACACATAGTTTTAAAACAGTGAAAAAATACCAGTAAATACTTAAATAGTGGAAACAACAAGAAAGCTTGCTAAACAGTGAAAACAGCAATATAATTTGATTTTACAGGTACAGTATAGCAGGCAATTGCTGTTTATAGCAGTGTAGTTTAGTATACAGTAAATAAATACAGTATAAACGTAGGTGGTGGGCAATAAAAAGTGCAGTAAATAGTATAAATAAGCAAAAAAAAAAAAAAAAAACAGACAGCTTATGAGCTTATGCCATTTTGGAAGCTCAGAAGCCTCTAGTCTTCTGGTATCTTAGCTCTGAGTTGTGGCTGGTAGCCCACCTCAGTTTGCTCAGTACAGACAAGCAGAAACCTACTCAGATGCAGTGCCCAGAAGCTAAAACTTGAAAAAACTCTAACAAAGTTCAAAAAGACCAGTGAGGATGCTTATTCCAAACCCTAGACTGGTCTTCCTTTACCAGACAGGTGCCAATCAAACAATTCTCTCAGAAAAGTGAAGACAGGCCTGTTTTAATCCAAAACTACCTGGAAAACATACTCAGGACAAATAAACCACTACAAACAGTTCCAAAAGCAGCAGGCCTGGTCTGGACTATGCTACAACTAATAGCTACTCTAGTTTCAGTGGGAAACACTTGAGAATATTTAACACAGTGAAAAATATTAGTAAGACACTGGAAAAACAATTTAAAACAAAAGAAAATCAGCCAGGAGGCTCTACAGAATGATTTAAACAGTTAGCAGATTAGTTAAAGTACTGCTTGATGGGAAAATCAGAGCAGGCAAAACAGATACCATTAAAACACTAAAAAAATACCAGTAAATACTTAACAAACTGTGGAAACAACAAAAAAGCTTGCTAAACAGTGAAAACAGCAATACAATGTGATTTTACAGGCACAGTGCAGCAGGCAATTGCAGTATAACAATGTAGTTTAGTACACAGTAAAGAAATACAGTATAAAGTAGGCAGGAGCAGCCTTTGGTCAACTGGTGCCCTAGGCAAAAAGGCTCCGCGGCACTCCCCACCACACCACCTGGTGCCCATATCCTTGTCTACCTACACCAAATAAATATTGGAAAAGCACCCCTGCTAGAGCGGCGCCCTAGGTGGCCGCCTAGTTGGCCTATGCTTAAGGCCGGCTATGAAAGTAGGTGGCAGGCAATAAAAAAGTGCAGTAAATAGTATAAATAAGCCAGAAGCAGGCAACATATGTACTTCTGGAAGCTCAGACACCTCTAGTCATCTGGTATCTCAGTTCAGAGTTGTGGCTGGTAGCCCACCTCAGTTCAGCTAGGTACAAACAAGCAGAAACCTGCTCAGATGCAGGGCCTAAATACCTGAAGCTTGAAAAAAAACTCTAACAAAATTCAAAAGGACCAATGAGGATGTTTATTCCAAGCCCTAGATCAGCCTCCTTTTACCAGTCACATGCTAGTCAAACACAGTTCTCTCACAAAAGTGCAGATTGGCCCCTTCCAATCCAAGATGGTCTGGATTATGTGCTCAGAACAAACAAAACATTGCAAACAATTCCATAAGCAGCAGGTCTGGATCTGGACTATGCTACAGCTATGAGTTACCCTAGTTTCAGTGGGAAACACTAGAGAATATTTAACACAGCAGAAAATTAGCAGTGAAACACTAAATTAAAATGTTTAAAACAGAAGAAAAACAGCCAGGAGGCTATAAAGAATGATTAAATAGTTAATGGATCAGATAATTAAGTACTGCTTGGTGGGT
The DNA here is from genome assembly GCF_019279795.1 of Protopterus annectens. Classification (NCBI taxonomy): domain Eukaryota; kingdom Metazoa; phylum Chordata; order Ceratodontiformes; family Protopteridae; genus Protopterus; species Protopterus annectens. Next base: position 435,288,102 of record NC_056731.1, on the reverse strand, counting down.
AAAAGAGAGCAGATAGAACAGATAGCTTTAAAACCATGAAAATGTACCAGTAACTAGTTAACAAACAGTGGAAACTGCAAGAAAGCTTATTGCACAATGAAAACAGGAATAAAATTCAATTTAGCAGGCACAGTAATGCAGACAGTTGCAGTATAACAGAGTAGTTTAGTACACAGTAAAGAAATACAGTATAAAAGTAGGCATCAGACAATAAAAAAGTGCCATAAATAGTATAAATAAAAAAACAGGCAACAGAAGCCTCTAGATGTCTGGTATCTCAGCTCAGACTTGTGGCTGGTAGCCCACCTCAGTTCAGCTCAGTACAAATAAGCAGAAACCTGCTCATAAGCAGAGCCTAAATATCAGAAGCTAAAACTTGAAAAAAAAAATTCTAACAAAATTCAAAAGGACCAATGATGATGCTTATTACAAGCCCTAGACTGGACCAACTACCAAAGCAGAAACTACTAACCCCTCTCACTCAGTCCTACACACAGAAATCCTTATGCCTCATCACAGTCAATGCCCAAAGGCTTCGAAATAAAACTCTCAACCTCCATGCCTAGTTGTCCCACAACCACCTCGACATAACTGCCATTACTGAAACCTGGCTTAAACCCTCTACAAAAGACAACTAAATTCTTCCCCCTGGCTACCAAATTATTTGTAATGACAGAAATCAGAATAGGGACACTAAAATTCAACAACCACAAGTCCATACACAGTAAATAAATACAGTATAAAAGTAGACAGAAGGCAATAAAAAAGTAGAATAAAAAGTACGAATAAGCAAAAATACAGGCAGCTTATGTTTTTTGGAAACTCAGAAGCCTCTAGACATCTGGTATCTCAGCTCTGACTTGTGGCTGGTAGCCCACTTCAGTTCAGCTCAGTACAAACAAGCAGAAACCTGCTCATATGCAGAGCCTAAATATCAGAAGCTAAAACTTGAAAAAAAAAATTCTAACAAAATTCAAAAGGGCCAATGACGATGCTTATTACAAGCCCTAGACTGGACCAACTACCAAAGCAGAAACTACTAACCCCTCTCACTCAACCCCACATACACAAATCCTTATGCCTCACCACAGTCAATGCCCAAAGGCTTCGAAATAAAACTCCCAACCTACACGCCTGGTTGTCCCACAACCACTTCGACATAACTGCCATTACTGAAACCTGGCTTAAACCCTCTATAAAAGACAACTAAATTCTTCCCCCTGGCTACCAAATTATTTGTAATGACAGAAATCACAATAGGGCTACTAAAAATCAACAACCACAAGTCCATACACAGTAAATAAATACAGTATAAAAGTAGACAGAAGGCAATAAAAAAAGTAGAATAAAAAGTACGAATAAGCAAAAATACAGGCAGCTTATGTTTTTTGGAAGCTCAGAAGCCTCTAGACATCTGATATCTCAGCTCTGACTTGTGGCTGGTAGCCTACTTCAGTTCAGCTCAGTACAAACAAGCAGAAACCTGCTCACATGTACAGTCTAAATATCAGAAGCTAAAACTTGAAAAAAAATTCTAACAAAATTCAAAAGGACTAATGACGATGCTTATTACAAGCCTTAGACTGGACCAACTACCAAAGCAGAAACTACTAACCCCTCTCACTCAACCCTACACATACACAAATCCTTATGCCTCACCACAGTCAATGTCCAAAAGTTTAAAAATAAAACTCCCCAACCTCCATACCTGGTTGTCCCACAACCACCTCGGCATAACTGTCATTACTGAAACCTGGCTTAAACCCTCTATAAAAGACAAATAAATTCTTCCCCCATGGCTACCAAATTATTTGTAATGACAGAAATCACAATAGGGCTACTAAAAATCAACAACCACAAGTCCATATGCATAGGTATCCACTATATTCCCCAAGGGAATAATATCCAAACACTTGAAGACATTGTCTCCTGGTTTTCCTCCACCATCAAAAACAAAACCTATATCCTTGGTGATATGAGCATTAACTAGGCCTCTATTGATTCTCAAACCCCATCTAACACCATCAACCTATTCAACTTCTCCAAACTAGTAAACTCTCCCACCAGACCAAACAAAGATGGTACGTACCTCCAGCACCATCATTGTCTGGATCTTAACTTCCCATTCCAACCTCATCTCACAGGCTGGAATCCTCCCAGACCCTCTCAGTTACCATCTCCCAGTCTTCACTGACTGTCTCCCCTCTCACTTTCAAAAGCAACACCACTACACCCAAACCCACAACCTCTCCTTGTTCAACCCCCAGACTTTCTCTGAGTGTCTAAAGCACACTGACTGGTCCCCCCTAAAAGTCCTTCCCCTTGACAATGCTGTAACCTACTTTAATGAGTCATTCCTAAAACTACTTAACCACCAATCCCCCTAAGAACCAAGTGCATAAAGGCCAATCCCTCCCCCTGGCTCTCAAAGGAAACTAAACTAAAAATGCAGCTAAGAGACAAAAAAAATGGAAACGATACCAGAAAAACAAACAACCCGGCTCCCTATTATAATTTAAATAAATCCAAAACTGCATAAAAGAATTTATAACAAAAGATTGCAAAGCCTACTACTCCAAAATCCAATTTGAGCACCCAACTAACCCTAAAAAATGTTGGGAATCCCATCTCCTCCTTCCTACACCCAGGAAATAAAGAAAACCCCTGTCCCAATCCCAACCTCACAGACCTTGCAACTACCAGTCAGTTCAACAACTTCTTCGCGGAATGTATAGCTAAACTCTCTTCAACCTTCGCTCACCCTCCCTCCAGCCCCTACCCTACCAAACCCCCTATTTCCCCAGCCACATCCCTCCCACCCCCACTTTCAACCTAAAACCCATCCCCACAAATAAAATAAAACAACTACTCATCAAACTCAAACCCTGCCACAATGCACCTGATAACCTACCATCAGCCTTCCTCAAACTATCTGCAGACAGCATAGCCTTTCCCATTTCCATCTTAATAAACAGATCCATCCAGGAATTCTATGTCCCATCTATGTGGCACCAAGCTTACATCATGCCACTCCATATGGATGGCAAAAACACTGACACCATAAATTTCATACCTATTGCTATCCTCTCCCCCTTTCCAAAATATTAGGAAACAGATATCCACTCACAACTAATGCCATACCTCACACAAAACAACCTCCTTACCCCCACTCAACATGGCTTCCGCCCTGGTCACAGTACCATGACTGCCCTCCTTTTCTTTCATGAAACCATTAACCTAGCACGTGACTCTGGCAAACTCATCTCTACCCTGTTCCTTGACTTGTCTAAAGCTTTTGATGCCATCTCCCACCCCCTACTCCTATCTAAACTCACCTCCTCTACCTGTCTTCCCTCCACCATAGATTGGTTCTCCAGCTACCTCTCAGATCATCAACAAGCTGTACAATGGAAAACCTCAACCTCTCCCTTCCTACTAACCCCAACCAGAGTACCCCAAGATTCTGTGCTCGGACTCCTCCTCTTCAGTATATTTATCAACTTCCACCACACCATCCCTGAGTCCTCACTCATGTTGTACACAGATAACTTAACAATCATTGGCTCAGCTTACTCCCCTTCTGAACTTCTCTTAAAAACTCAAACTGCCTTCTCTAAAACAGAAACCTGGATGCAAAACAATCACTTGGTCCTAAATGCTACTAAAACTAAAATGATCTTCACACCTTCAAGAAACAATACTATTGACATAAACTCCTTTTCCATACTCAGCCAAACCATCACCCCACTCGAAATTGTATCCAGTACCAAGCTGCTCAGCATTGCCATAGATGAAAACCTAAAATTCAATATCCATATCCAATCCACCATAAAAAACACCAAAAACTAGGACTCCTATACAGACCCAACCTCTACCTCAGCCCCTCCACAAGACAAACCTCCTCCTACCTTCACCCCTCTCTTTTGTATGGTGCACCTATGTTAACAAATCTCCAGCTTGGCCTGCAAGCCAAACTTGAATCCTGCTACCATAAAGTAAGCAAATTCGCTACCAATTCTAAATACTCTATCCACCACTGCCATTCCATCCCCACCCTGCAATGGCTCGAACTCCCCAACTACTTGAAATTCCTTCAGTTCATCAATGCCCACAAACTCATCTTCAAACCTTCCAACTGCCTATCCCTCGCTACATCCTTAACCTCTACACTTCTAACTGGCCTCTCAGATCAGAAAACCAAAACCTTTTTTCAGATCTACAAACCCTCACATCCCTCTGGCCAACGTCTACTATTCTGCTCCATAGTTAAACTATGGAACTCTCTTCCTTCCCCCCTTCACAATATTTCTAATCATTCCAACTTTAAGTCTCATTTGTTCTCGCACCTATCCTCAAAAGGGGCATGTCCATGTCATTCTCCTACATAAGACCACCCCATACCCTCTCATTTCTATCAATACTCCCCACTTACAGTACTGGACAATTATCCAACTGCACCTTGGATGACCTTATTTGATGTCATTATATCAAATGGAACTTATCTCTGGAAATTCAACAGTTCACATCAACATTCCATTCCCCTGTCTGTATTATGCTAGCAGCCCACCCTAACAATTATGTTAGACTGCTCTACATATTTTTTTATGCTGCATTATGCTGTCCTTTGTATGTAAGTATGTAATTATGATGATTTTTTTGTGGCTAACATTAATTTATATTCTAATTGTCTGTAACATGTTGTTGGAGCTTTTCTCCCCAGGTCTCCACTGAAAACGGGCTCTTCTTGGCCCAGTGGACTTCCTCGGTCATCAAACTGAAGTAAATGCTTGTCTTTCGGCTTTTTCCCGGTAAGGGGTTGCCACAGCAGAATGCCGGTCTGCTAATGATTGGCAGTAGATATTTTACGAAATGCCGAGGTGCCAGCTTGACGCCCAACCTTCAACAAAGGCACGCCCATTTATGAACGCATGTCTTTCAAACGCTACCCAACTGTGAGAGGACATGCACACTCCACACAGAAGGCACTCCCAAGCCAAGCCGAGAATCGAACGGGAGAACCTCTTGCTGTGAGGTAACAACGCTACTGCAGTACCACCGAGGCATATATCAAACTGAAGTAAATAAATAAATAAATAAAATCAATAAATAAATAAAATAAATAGACAAGCCTTCCTTTACCAGTCAGGTGCCAATCAAACAAAATTTTCTCACAAAAGTGCAGATAGGCCCCTTCCAATCCAAGATGGCCTGGAAAACGTGCTCAGAACAAACAAACCACTACAAACAGTTCCAGAAGCAGCAGGCCTGGATCTGGACTATGCTAGAACTACTAGCTACCCTAGTTTCAGTGGGAAACACTAGAAAATATTTAACACAACAGAAAAAAGCAGTAATCCTAATGGTGAAGCCCAAGAGATCAAATGCAAAGGAAGAGGTGGTAAACATATGCATAACTTTCATGCATGGTAGGCTTTATAGCTGTTATGCCATGTACTATTATAGTATTTTATAATCTTTATTTTTTAATTTTTCATGGTATTAGTTTAGTTATATTCAAGATTTAAGCAGGTGCAGTCACATTCATTACAATACCTGTTAGTGGGGAATTGTGGTGAAAAGGCAAATGCAGATTTTGACAGGTTTGTGTTGAAATCCACACAGTAGAAAGAATGGTCTACTGTACTTAATTGGCTCTGCAATTAAATAATACAGGAAGAAATAGTCCAGTAAGACTGATGGCTTTAGTGGTTTCCTTGTCTGATGTGGTGGAGTCAGCTCCAGGAGTAAAAACCAAGAAGATATATAGGTTTTGATTCAAATTTTCCACAGCAGATTGCAATTAGCCAGAATATGTGATCCATGAAAGATTTAGCTGCAATTTAAAAAAAATTCTCTCATCTTTTTCTACATTAATTGCCCCCCCCTCTCTCTCTATGTGTATATATATATATATATATATATATACATATATATATATATATATATATATATATATATATATATATATGTGTGTGTGTGTGTGTAGGCAGAGACACACACACAAGCACCTATATATATGTGGGGGAGCTGATTTTGATTGCATTCCCCTTTGATCGACAACTATTTAGTCAACAAAATTTACTGGACTACACAGATGGTCAACAGGTGTGTGAGACAGCACATTTGCTGGGGTAGGAATATTGCCTTTTTCCCAAGACTGTGCGATTGTGGAGTTAGTATATATATATATATAATTAACAGGAGATGGTGCAGGGGGGTTGCCCACCTGCAAAAAATAATGTTTTACTGTTTTTTTAAGTAGTGTTTTGCATTTGCTGAGGTTTCTTGCTTGTCACATGCTTTGTATTATGTCAGTATTTGCAAAGTTAACCTATTGTGGTTGACTTTGTGAACATTGATCTGTTTATCAGTCGACCCATATAGATATATGTAATTTGTATGTTGTGAACTATTGTCAATGGAAAGGATAGAATGTGCTTTTAAAAGTGTTTGGAAAAAATAAAAAAATATATATATGTATATATATATATATATATATATATATATATAGAGAGAGAGAGAGAGAGAGAGAAAATGTTTCTTTAAAGGATTTTAAAGCTCTCAAGCTATAAAAGCTATGTAGAATTCTCGCAGCACTTTAGTGGGTTATGGAGGGTGATGGGGAGTTTAGGCTGATTGAGCAACTGGTACATTAAAGTTAGGGAGCGGAAGGGGAATTTAGATTTAGAGAGAGATAGGGAACTTTATAGGCAATAGGTGGCAGTTTTTAGGGATAGAATAAAGGTGGGTATAGTGTTTTGACTGAATGTACATTTGTTTGACAAACACAGGGGTGTAATTTAACTTTGATGGTATGGATGATATCAATGGTATGAAATATCGATAGAGGTAAGTGGAGGTGGGGTGAGAGCACGTGTGTGTGTGTGTGTGTGTGTGTGTGTGTGTGTGTGTGTGTGTGTGTGTGTGTGTGTGTGTGTGTGTGAGTTAGGGTTGGGGATGACTGATGGATGGGTGTTGTGTGTTTGTGTGTGAGCTTGTGTATTTTAAGGTAAAGGTTAGGTTAGGGGACAGGTGTGTTTTTTGTGTCTTTGTGAATGTTTGTGTGTCTGAGTATGTCTTGTGTGGTGGCAGTGTAATGGGATGGTTTTAATGAGCTTAAGGTGTAGGGTTAGGGTTGGAGGAAAGGAAAGCATTAGACTTACCCCCGGATTCACTAATCTTCCATGCAGGACTAGCTTAATCCTGCAAGGAAGCGCCCATGTAGGAGGAGGACGGCTTGCTTAGCTATGGGGAATGCAGCTTAAAAGGCTGAAGAGGATAACAAGGAAGATATACGCAAATGAAAAAGCACAGCAATAGTGTAGTGGGCAGAGCATTCGCAAAACAACCAGACATTCCCGGTTCGAGTCCCACTGCAGCACAGTCTATTTTACATGGCAAAGCATGGTATAACTAATAACTAAATAACATATATTTATGAATTGGAGTACTGCAGGAAATGCACATGCGAAGAGTCAGTGTCATAATGAATAAGGCAGTAGTAAGCAAGAGCAAGCACAGATAAGCAGTATAAGCATGTGTAAGCACTAGTAAGTGTGTTTAAGTGTGTTTGCACAGGGGTAAGTACTGTCTACACAGGTTAAGCAAAGTAGAAGCTAACTGAGTGTAAGAAACTATAACCTGAAATAATTAATGTTTACCACTGCACAAACCCGTGCAAACCCGCTTATAACTGCTTTAATGTGCCTTAATCACTCTGTATCCAATGGCCTGTGTTCTGTCCAGCAACAAAATAAACAGCCTCTGCGAGGCTCAAACCCAGGACCTTGCAAACATTAGACAAAGTGATTTTCCACTAAGCAATGACAGATATACATAAATCTGATGTTATCACAAACATATCATCCAGCACAACCATTCAACAGTACAGAACATGTACTTTAACATCTAGATGTGTGTGTGTGTGTGTGTGTGTGTGTGTGTGTGTGTGTGTGTGTGTGTGTGTGTGTGTGTACATATATATTTATATATATATATATATATATATATATATATATATATATATATATATATATATATATATATATATATATATATATATATATATATATATATATATATATATATATATATATATATATATAAAACTAAATAGATATATACCTCTCTCTCTCCATGCATACATCTATATATATATGTCTACATATATATGTGTGTATATATATATATATATATATATATATATATATATATATATATATATATATATAGAGAGAGAGAGAGAGATTTTTTTTATATATATATATATATATATATAGATAGATAGATAGATATGTATATACAAATTATATATCTATACATATAATAGATAACATAACACCCGCGGTGGTGGTGCTGCGGTAGCATTGTCACCTCACAGTAAAACGCTGTCTGGTTCAATTCTCAGCTAGAGCATCTTCTGCGTGGAGACATGCGTGAATGGGCATACCTTCGTTGAAGGTTGTGCATCAGGCCTGGCAAGCCGGTACGTAAAAATCAACTGCCAATCATTAGTGGACCAGAGTTCCACTGTGGCGACCCCTAATGACACAAACATAATAGATAACATAACAAAGACATATACGAACACAGGCACCATTAATGGGGGTGAGGGGGCTCAAGCAACATATGTCTTGCATGTATTGATATCCTCCCACCCAGCAAAACAGGTCTGCCCTGCAATATATGACCAACTGTTGCAAATGCCATAACCAGCACCTGGCACTACATGGCCACAAGATGTTAACAGTGAGCCATCCCACCTGTATTATGTCAGGCTGGTATTGATAAAATATCATGCAGTACAGTCTGGCTACCAAAGTGAATGTACAGAGTGTAAGCAATAAACAGTCCTGTGATACATATACACAGACACATGTATGCAGATATATATATATATATATATATATATATATATATATATATATATATATATATATGTGTGTGTGTGTGTGTGTGTGTGTGTAACTACACATACACACACAGAGATATGTCTAGAAAGATATATAATCAGAGGGTGCACACCATACTGTACTGTCAGTATCTCTACAGTTGCAACCTCATCTGATGGACAGTGTATGAATCATCCATACTACAGACAATTGTTGCCTGACACATATACCCACAGAGAAGTCAAAGAATGTAACACAACACACAGGTTTGCATACACAGGAAAGGTTCAGTTGTGTACTATTACAGTTGTATATGCCATGACATATAGCTGATTATGCTTTGACATACATACACACAGAGTGATGCAACGCTCAAATAGATCATTTATTACACTGATCCAAAACATCACATCTGTTGGTGTCCATGCCAAGGCCTTCAAGTAGTACAACAGGAAAGACAGACTTGGCTACAGCATAACAAGCAATCAACAGTATGTAATGCAGATGTATAGCCCAGCGGCCTCTAAATACACTCTGCATGCAATCCATAGGGGGGAAAAGACCTGGGTTGACACTATGGGTGGTATCTCTCACATGACAATGCATAACTGAAATCATCACAGTCACACTGATGGCAGTAAGCCAGCAATGTTCACAAGGTGAAATGTATGGTAATGTACATATGCATACCGTAAGGCAGCTGACTACTGGTATTCCTCACATGTTGTAACACCCTAGGATACTTATGGTGCATACCCCCCCATACACTGACTTACAGGGGCATAGCACACTGTTACATACACTGACCTCTAAACTGCATAGGTGCGCACATGTGTTGTGCAAATGAAGCCCACATATATATGGTGCATATGGTCTGTACACCATTATTTATTGACATCATACCTGATAACAAGCTAGTCAGATAACAGACAGCTGGACATGTTGTGTGTAGTAGGGGCTGTTTCTGAGGACATTACTTGGACATTCTGTGCTTTTGTGTACAGTACTGTGGTCTGTGTATGTAGGGCAGGGATTTGGAGCCTTCACTATCCAAAGAGCCATTCCTGACCTCTCACCCATCAAACTAAATTCATCGGGAGGCACAACAGCTATCTGACTTCTACAATGAAGATAGCAGCACATATACGGTTTCATATATTGTTATACTAAATATAATATAACTAAGTGTATAAGAACAATACCTAACATATGTCCATAATTGTGTTCCTGTGTTGTGATTGCTTGATGTGTGTGTGTGTGTGTGTGTGTGTGTGTGTGTGTGTGTGTGTGTGTGTGTGTGTGTGTGTGTCTGTGTGTGTTGTGTGGTAGAGTGTCCATTAATCCTCAGAAGTACAAGTAGTCACTACAGCAGGGTTGAAGAGACACATGTGGCTCCAGAGCCGCAGGTTGCAGACCCCCGAGTTAGGAAGATCGACGGCTGTATGTGTGTTACGCTTACAAACCATGGGCTCTGTACAGACTGTGGTAGATGCCATTGTTGTCTGTTCTGTTTTATCTGATTATCTGATGTTACATGCTGCTCCAGTGTTAAGCTTGTGTATCATATGTGCTTGTGGCTGCATTGACATTGGATGTGGGTATGCATTTTCTCACAGGTATCCGCTACACTGTGCTGTGATCTGCATGTCGAGCCCGCTATAATCACAGGTACATGTGTATTCCTCCATACAATAGGTATTCCAGTGTTGTGGCAGCCTGCCTGTGGTTTGGCCAGTGCTTTGTGACATGCCTAACAGCCTACTGTAATTACCCAGTGTGCTGTTATGTCCAGTTACTTGCAAGACATACTGCAGCCAGGCCAGCATAACTGGTGTGTATTTCGGACAAAGCAGTGGTATGTTGCAGAGATGTATGTCACTATCTACTGGGTAGTATGTGGCCCTGTATGCTCAGCACCATCAGGTATTATGTGTCAGGACAGACTGGCGTGTGTGGATCCATACACTGTGTGGGCATATGTACTCCAGTATTGTCATGATATACCCATGTACATGGCTAGTAACATCCACATTGGGAGCCGTGGTCCACATCTCTCGCATGAAGGGGACATGTGCACACTTCTGGAATGACCACAGAGTGCCAGACTTTCCACATATATTGGTCATATCCCTGCTGTAGTACACAGGATCATTACTGTGTTAGCAGTGGTACTGTACTATGACGTCCTCAGGATGTCTGTCCATAGCCAATGGTGCACATGTCTACAGCAGATGTGACTCCCACACCTAACATGTCTGTTAAGACACCACTATGACAGTAGCAACAGTCTACATGTATACCTGCAATACATCCATGACATCCCCTTGCACTAAGGGGTTGAGACTATTGGTGCTGAGGTAGCACACCACTCCATGTTCTGGACATATGGTAAACATATATGTGTACACATATATCCACATATCTATATAGATATATACGCATATACATATCCACATACATATATGGATATATACATATCCCCATACATATATGGAGATATATATGTACATATACATATACACAGCAATGACTCCAACAAGTGTCTAAGCTTCCGATGTCATTCAAAGGGGATCCAGTATCTGTTAGCCTGGGATGACATGAGTGACAAACCACGATGCTTTGCCAGAGATGGTCTGCACCTGTTGCCCCTGGGATTCATGTTACTGGCTGCAGCTCTTGGCACCCCCATAGTGCCTTAAGTAGGCAAGGTTCAAAGGACAAAACCACCATCATAACAGATACAAGCATGCAAAACTGAAGGTAAGGCTACTCAATGCTAGACGTCTAAACCTAAAAAGGCACTCTCCTGAGGCACACCTACAAATGGGAAACATCGATATCTGTGCAGTAAATGGGACCTGGATCAACGCTCCAAAGAGCACACCTGTAATATCAGGCTATGTGGAACACCTCATCACTAAGAGCTTTTAGTCCAGAGGAAAGGGGGTAATTGTCCCACTGTACACATCCCTCATTACATATATATCATATATATATATATATATATATATATATATATATATATATATATATATCCATATATATATATATATATATATATATATATATATATATATATATATATATATATATGTGCCTGAATATATTTGTCAATGTATAGATGTGTGTGCATATAAGTTCATAGATTCATAGGTAAGTACTAACCTATTGGACCTAGGGCCTATATAAGCCAAGCCAAATGGTACCCTGGTTTTGCCACCCAAGAAAACTATTTTCCTGTGCCCATGTCAAGCAGAGCCACAGAAGTGATCCCCGGGGTAAATTTCCTATCTCCCATCCAATCATCAAGATTTTTCTTGAAGAGTGCTAATGAGGAGCTTTGTTTGATATAGATAGGTAGTTTGATCCAGAGTATGGGAAGTCTCTGAGACAGGAATCTATCCCTCCAGCATGTTCTGCTTATTGTGGTGACAAGGCTTAGGTCCCTACAGTGTGCACCATTGTACTGTGTACTCCTTCCACATTGTACATTCCCTACGGTAGAATGACATGTCTGCTTGATATGTTACAGATATTGTCCCAACAGTTTACAGGTGAATTGGCTTACTGTTAAAGCATTGTAGCTGTGTTGTGGAAGGCTCTGGAGTCAGGAACTGCATGTGCTGGATATTGGATTGCATAGCATATCTGTTAGGGCTGTGGAGGGGGGGGCAACATAGCAGTAATTACCAGGTATCCCTCATTTGTGCCCCCACCCCCATTAACAGTGCATATGGTCTGTTATGTTGTAGTGAGTGGTTCAGGATGTTGTTCCCATGTGGACATGCTATACACATTTCTATCTGTATATATATATATATATATATATATATATATATATATATATATATATATATATATATATATATATATATATATATATATATATGTATATCTACATAATTATATATGTAAATATCATATATATGTGTGTGTGTGTATATATATATATATATATATATATATATATATATATATATATATATATATATATATATATATATATATAGATATATATATATATATATATAGATATATATATATATATATATATATATATATATATATATATATATATATATATATATATGTATATATACATACATATAAACATATTTATCTATTTATATACAATTGATGTTATATTATTATTTGTGAGTCATACATATATATATATATATATATATATATATATATATATATATATATATATATATATATATATATATATATATATATATACATATATATATATATATATATATATATATATATATATATATATATATACATATATATATATATATATATATATACATATAGGTGTCTATCTGTCTACATTTACAGATATATATCTGTCCATATGCCCATGCATGTTTGGCTCATAATTTTGGCCTGGACCTCATTCTCCTGGCAATTGACATGGATGATCTCAGGACTGAAGTCAGTAACTACTGATGACACCTTTGTATTTCAGACTTCAACTTCTTCAAACTATGTGTTTTAATACATATAACTGATTAACTAGCAACGTTTTAAGTGTATGAGAAAAATAATTGACATATATCCCTATTTGTACCCACATTTTGACACACTTTGTCCAGAATTCTTGCATTAAGAGGTTGTATTCTATGATATTACTACATTTCCTGTACTGTTGAATGATTGTGCTGGATGATATGCTTGTGAAAACATCAGATTTATGTATATCTGTCACGGCTTAGTGGTAAATCACTTTGTCTGTGATTCCCTTGCAGAGGCTGTTTATTTTGTTGCTGGGCGGAACACGGGCCATTGGATACAGAGTGATTAAAGCACTTTAAAGCAGTTGTAAGCAGGTTTGCGTGGGTTTGCACGGAGGTAAGCACTGCTGACTTCTGGTTACAGTGTCTTACACTCAGTTAGCTTCTAAATTGCTTAACCTGTGTGGGCAGTGCTTACCCCTGAGCAAACAGGCTTAAACCCACTTACTACTGTTCAAAAGTGCCTTAATCACTCTGTATCTAACGGGCTGTGTTTTGCCCAGCAACAAAATAAACAGCTCCTGCAAGTCAAAGCCAGGACCCTGAACACCACAGATAAAGTGATTTACCACTAAGACATGCCAGATACAAATAACTCCAATGTTTTCAGAAACATATCATCCCTTCCAGTCTTGCAACAGTACAGCGAATGTATACCAACATCTAGCTGTATGTGTGTTTAAATATATTAATATCTAAACAGATACTATATATATATATTTCTAAAACTATATACATATAAATATATATGAACATATATACATGCAAATGCCTACATTGGCACATATATGTGTCTACACCTATATGTCTACATATACACAGCAAGTTACATATGTGTATGCAGATATATATCTATGTAGGTATGTATGGACATAGGTATATATATATATATATATATATATATATATATATATATATATATTTCCCTACATCTGTAGATAGCAATGGCAGATTAACAAAAACACGTATGTCCACATGCAACATTAATGTTGTTGAGAAGCCCCACACACTATACGTCTTGTAAAAATAGGCATCCCCTTCACAGCCAAACATATCCGTCCTGCAATGCACTACCAAATGCTGCAGATCCTGTAACCAGGACCTGACACAACATGGGCACAAGATGTTAACAGTACTACATCCCACCTGTGTGATGTCAGGCTGGTATTGGTAACATATCATGCAGTACAGTCTGCCTCCCATAGGAAATGTAAAATGTGGAAGCCATCAACATACCCAGGATACAGATAAGCTCAAACCACCGATAACTCATTTGGTCGAAACTCATACCATCGACACATGGCATTCAAAGCATTATGCCCTTTCCCCACTGGAGCATGACCCTAGAGTTAGAATAAATAGAGGGGTTTGGGGGGCACAGCCCCCACAATGGGGGGTGTGGGGGTATAGCCCCCCCACATACATAGTAAATTTCACAGATACATGTGGATAGTTATAACAAAGATGACAATATTTATCTAAATAATGTGGGGGACTATGCCCCCCACACACCCCCATCTATTTATTCTAACTCTAGAGTTGCGCTACAGTGGCGAAAGGGCATAATGCTTTGAATGCCATGTGTCGATGTTATGAGTTTCGACCAAATGAGTTGGTGTTTTGAGCTTTAGGTGTTTTGGTCTCTCTGAAAATGTTGTTGATCATATGAACTGTCGATCATATGAAGTATATCCATATATATATATATATATATATATATATATATATATATATATATATATAGATCTCTCTCTCACTCTCTCTCTCTCTATATATATATATATATATATATATATATATATATAGATATAGATATACATGTGACTACACATACACATGCAGATATATCTACATTAAGATACATACGTAGAAGGTGCACACAGTATGGAATAGCCACTATGCCTACAGTTAACACTAGAACAACTGGACACTGTATGGGCCACCCATACAAATGACAATCATTGCCTGCAACATATACTCGCAGAGAGATCATAGGGAAAACACCACACACAGGTTTGCCAAAATTGAATACCTTTAATTGTGTACTATTACAATTCTATATGACATGTCATATAGAACTGTAATAGTACACAATTAAAGGTATTTCAGTTCTATATGCCATGTCATATAGCTGTTCAGACACGGACATCCATATAAACAGAGTAATGCAACTGTGAAACAGTTATACTAATACATTAGTCTGAAAAGGTTCACCCTTCAGTTTGTACAATAGTGAGGACAGACTGAGCCACAGGATATCAAACAATCAACAGTATGTAATGCAGGTGATTAGTTCAGCAGCCTCTATCTACACTAGGTGGTAAAGATGTCATGCGACCAAATGGGTTGTAACTGTTATATAATAAGGCATAACTGATATCATCACATGCACACTGACAAACATAACAGTCTGTATGGCAGGAGGCAGCAGGCTTGCATTAACCCAATTTATGTAAGCAATGTAAATATAGGTGAAGTATATGGTACTGTATATCCAGATACCTTAAGGCAGCTCACCCCTGATACCCCCACATTTTTTAACAGCCTAGGACATTTATGGTGCCCCCCCCCGACTCAATAATACAGGGCCATATACCACTGTTACATTCACTGGCCTCTGGAGTGCATAAGAGCACACATGTATTGTGTAAGTGACGCCCACATATATATGGCCCCTGCCCCACCATATGTGTGATGGATACAACAGAAGTGGACTGATGGCAGCAATGGTAGTGTGATATACTCACAGCCCACTATGGAACAACCCCTAACAGCATGTCATATATGCAAAGCTTGGTATGTAGGTGGAGGACAGAGGCTGGAACACAGGCACAAATGTGGAAAACTGTTGCCATACACTTAGCAAGTTGCTGGTGTTACAGGATAGTCTGCAACATACCTTTAGTCAGGGAATTGAGGTTAGAAACAGAAATGGATGTAGCCATGTACTGACAGCACTTAACACACACACTGCCAGTGAAATATCTGACACAGGACCTGTGTGGTGGACAGAGAACACAAGATAGGCACACCTCTGGCCACTAAGAGGATAGGCCCACAGTTGAGAGCTATGCAGACAGACTGCATTTCAAGGTAAAATACTATGTACACACACACCCTGTAACACCAGTACTATACAAAGCATAGCACACCTCTATGCACACTCTGTCTGTAGTTCCTGAACCTCCTACAAATATGTAGCTGCCCTGAGTGTGCCGGTTCTCCTGTAAGAGGTATTGCTACCTGCTGTTTGTAACACTAATGCCCACACACAGGAAGGATGTCTATCACACAGGCAATGTAAAGGGACCACACCTACATGATGTAGGGGGTTAGAGTAAGTGGTTGCCATGACAGTGGTGATTGGAAGTACTACACATGTGTAATTATACATATATATATATATATATATATATATATATATATATATATATATATATATATATCTGGATAATAATATGTACATATATTTCCACCATATGTTGTCCTGGACATGGAGTGTAGCCCTATCTCAGCCTCTATAGCCCCACAGTCATAGTACAAGGGATGTAAGGTATGTATAGCAGGTATATTAGTAGACTATTGCTACTGTCATTGGGTTTGTCATCACAGACATGGTGTGTGTTGGAGGTCACATCTGCTTATAACATGTGTGCCATTGGCTACTGACAGACATCCTAAGGGCATCATAGTAAAGTACCACTGCTAGCACGTAATGTCCCTGTGGACTGCAGCAGTGATACTGGCAAGTATATGTGGGCATTCTGAGACACTCGGCACAGTCCAGAGGTATACACATAACCCCTTAGTGCTAAACATGTGTACCATGCCTGACAATATGGATGTAGACAGCCATGTGGATGGGTATAACACATAACGGCTGGAATACATTTGCCACCATAGGTTATGGATTCACACACCCCTGTCTGGCCTGACACATAATAATCACTGGTACAGGGGTGTCATGACCACATACTACCCACTAGATATTGACATACATCTGTACAACATCCCACTGGTCTGTCTGACATACATGACTGTTAAGGGAGGCCCAGCAGCAGTACATCTTGCAAGTATCCGAACATGACATCTCACTGGGTAAGTACACTAAGCTGCTAGCCATGTAAAAATGCACTGTGCAGGCTGCAGGTAGACTGGCTCAACACTGGCCTACATCTCCTATGAGGGAATGCACATGTACCTGCATATATAGCAGGCTCTACAGGCATGTCACACCACAGGGTAAGATGCATTTGTGTGAAAGTGCATAACCACAGTCAATGTGAACACAGCCACAGCCACATATGTTAAGCTAGCATAATATTACAGTATATGGGCTGTATCTGTTCGACACCATCCTCATATGTGCCACTCACAAACTGACCCTACATATACTGGGCTGATACACAGTTTGGTCTGATGACTGTCTGTGGTATGGGACATGTGTGTGTATGGCCCTACAAACATGTATGCCAGTATGTTACCATACAGTGGAGCAACATGTAACATCACATAGGACAGGATCTAGAACAATAACATCTACCACAGTCTGTACACAGGCTAAAGTACATATTAACAATACACACACTGTCGACATTCACCATAAGTACACAGACCTCAGTACTGTACAAACATCCACAGAATGTCCAAGTTATGTCATCAAATATAACCTTTACTGTACATAATGTGTAGCAGTCTGATATCTCACTGGCTTCTTATCTGATATGATGACACTAATTATCATGTACAGCACATATGCACCACTTAATGCACAATATATGTACACAGGTTGACAGAGTTGTGGCTGGAAGCACATACGCAGGGCCAATAAGGACATGTTACTGCGATAACCTCATACATTTTCTTGTCGTAACAGGGTTTGTTGCAACATATGTCCTATGAGGGATAAGAAGCCAGTAACTGTCACGGCTTTCACCATTTAATGACTGCAATCCTCACACTACCTTCTGCAGTCCACAAATAGATGCTCCATTGGTAACACATGAAACCAAAGGCACAACACACTACCCTGTCTGCAGATGACCCTGCAGATGGGGATTCATCATAAACATGGAACTGACATGGCAGATATTGAGACATGTAGGACATCATATCCACACACACACTGTTAAACCAACAGTACTCCAAATGCAGTATAGCAGCACTTACAGTCTGTAGTCAGGTCAGGCATATTCCCCTCCTGTGTTTTGCCCTGTTTCCACAGTGTATGTTGTTAGAGGTAACTCCCCAATCCATCTCAGATGCTGTTTGCCAAACAACAGATCTAGTTCCTGTTCACAATGAATGAAAAGGGCCAATACCAACATGATGTTCCTAGATATTGGAGTGTGTTTCAATGCAATTGGCTATGAGAATGTTACAACATCTGTTCCACATGCAATCAGCTAGGGGAGGGCTGAAATTCGTGCACAGGCCATCAGCTGCTCATGAGCATCACTTAAAATACTCATGCTGCTGCCAAGCGAAGCAGGTGTAGGTCTCCACATCCACCAGAGAGGAAGTGGGAGAGGCCGACAGAGGCAAAGACAAGTCAGGGGGTGGTGGGAGAATAATACCTAAGCATGTTTGTGTCACGCACCTACCAGCACAAAGTATCAAACCCCTGATGACTATGTATTGCTATCACAGTTCTATGCAGTTATTGGATGTGCCATATGGGTTACCTGTTGTCGGGCCCTCAGAACATATATGTGATGGTGACTGACATCTGCAACAGGGATATGGTAGCTAGATGGTAGGTGATGCACACATGCCTGTCTGCATGAACAGGTGCCAGCATCAACACAGCCATACTCTCAGTGGGACACACACACACATTGACACACTTGGCAGGGCCAGGATTACAACTCATCAGTAGTGGGATTGCCACAACACATCACTGTACAGGTATCACATGCATCACATGGGTCATACAGGGGTTGTATGGGCAAAGGGTATGGTGAGGTGTCTGACATCAGACAGCATGCTTCACTATGCCATGGGGGTTGTAGGGAGTGTGGATGTGAACATATGCACCAATTTTCCCTTAAACTACCTTCCTCGGCTGTACTGCTGATCTAAACAGCATATCCATCCTACTGAAAGTTTCATCTACTATTCTCTATCTGTAAAAGCCTAGCACTTACAGTACAGTAACTTGCACCTTGATAAAGCACTCTTATTATAGATACCAGCCCCACCAGCCTAAAACCCACTTCCCCGGAGTCCTTGAAAGTCTCTTTATCTACGATCAGTTGCTAGTGTCCTCTCCAGCTCAACTGGTGACTGGGAATATTGAGGCAATGTTTGCAACCGCTCCCTCATACACAGACAATCCTCTCCTTCTCCCCAAAACACAAATACATGAGATGCAACTATACGGCCAAACTGGAGGCTGAGCTCTCTCAACACAGGACTGGCAAGACCAGACAGGAGGAGAAGGTAACCACACACACAACACCAGTCACACATGAACTTCAAATCATACACATACTCACACAAAGACATATACTGGAGGCTCAAAAAAAAAATTAAAAAAAGCAGATATGCTGACAAGCCACACGCTCTCGCAAGGACGGGGGCTTACTGTGTCACCCTGTTCCGCTTCGCTGCAAAGGCAGGGCCCCCCCCCTAGTGCCTTTTTTTAGGCAAGGCTCAAATTCTAAACCTACCACCCTAGAACACCAAAAACAAAAAAACTAAGGGTAATGCTGCCAGAAGCTCTCTCAAGATGGTCACGCTCTTTAGCACCTCAGCATGGAGAACATCGATGTAACCAGTTGTGCTGGAAGACCTGGTTCAAGGCTCCTGGAGCCACCCCCTCACTCCCAGCCATTCAATGCCAGGTTTCACTCCGGGGGTGTCCATATTCATAAAGACACCCACACCCTCAAGGTTGGTGTGGCAGATGATGCATCGGAGACCATCATAAACTCAAATGCCATGGAACAACTAGTCACCATCCCCACAAGAGGAGAAAAAATACTCTCATCATCATCAACATAACATGGGATCAAAATGTTCACACCGAAGTATACCCCCCCTCTGAGACTCAGATCATCAAACTAATCTCGCTTGGAGGGTCCTCATCCCGCCCCCACCTGAAAACAAAACAGTGAAGTGAAAACTCTCAAAGCCCGATTTCACTAAAAAAAACTAGTGTGGTCTTAAAGGCCCTGAGCCAGTGGTAAACATTACTCAAACTGCTGAATCATTTACAAATGCCTTCTACCAGCACCTACAGGACTGCATGGATCAGGCAATCCCAAACAAAACTAAGACTCTCTGTACCAAAAGGCAAGCGCCCAATCCAGTCTGGCTACAACAAAAGGAGGAAGCTACTACAAGATAGAGTAAAATCCTTGAAAGGTAAGACACTTTTTGATCATTATAAAAAAAAAAGCTTCCTTCTATAAAATCAATCAAGGCAAAATTTTGAGAGAAAACGCTAAGGACTTAGAAGAGAATCATAAGGCCTTCTTTAGCTATAGAAATAAAGGAGAGGAGGAAACCCAGATATGAATATGCTCAGAATTAGTTCAAAATGAAAAAAACTGACACCAACACAACCACACTGGCTGGGCTGGGTTCTAAAGGGTCTCCCTCCCCCCCTCCCCCCAAATTCCAGACCTCAGGATACGTACTCCAAGGAGTGGCACGCCACTGTGGGTCCCACTCATAAGGGCGGTGTGCACAGACCCTGGAAAAATTACCGCCATTAATGGATATGCTTTATCTCAGTTTGGCTTTGTCAAAGGCAGATCCTGCCTCTTAAACTTGGTTGACTTTTCGAGAAAGGCAGTCCATACAGCCTACCTCGACCTGGCAAAGGCCTTCACAAATACCCCACTCAGGTATCATCGAAAACTCATCAGCGTTGACAGTAGCCTTTCGTTTGACACCTCATGTAGCTAAAGTAGGAAAAAAACCTATATAGGAGGTCATCGCCCCCTGTACTCATCACTTATTAGACTATGATTTGAGTACAATGCCCGCTCGAATGAAAGGATAAAGGGTCTCAAAATATGTCTTATAGCTGCCGACTGAAAGAACTTCAGTCTCATACCGCTTGCTCAGAGGTGACTGTGCTGACATATCTCCTATGCTGTGGAACAAAATCCCGGTACATGTGAGGCAGAGCACCTTCTCTTGTTGTTCAAGAGGAATCTTGACCAATGGATGGGAGATTGCAGATATACCCCAGGATTACAAATGATAGGCATAGTTTTTATTCAAACTAAAGGGGGTGCAAAGCATAATAACTATGGGCTAGGCTTATAAATGCCCCAGATGATAGCCCTAGAATGAAAAATGAACCTATGAACCTATGAACCTATATAACACACACACAAACACACAGGGTGCCAGTACTGACATGCATGGGTGCATGTCTGCACAGGTGTGTGGTGGTTGACTGTGCCAGATGGCTGTACAAGGCTAAGCAATGGGTATACCTTGGCATCAGGTGACATGATGATGTTCTGCATTGTGGCTCAGGCTGTAGTGGCTGCATTTGCCCACACAGGTGGGTATTGTATCCCCATCCCGTCACCTGGGTGACTATTGTGTGTGGCCAATGCTGTGCATTGCTTGCCATGTATGTGTTCCTTAGTCCATGGCATGGATGGTGTTTCGGATGTGCACACCTCCCACATGCATGTACAGTGACATGTGGAACTATACCTGGGGTGTCTCACCCATGTTGTGAACACAGATTATCATCAGATGTGCCAGTCTTGCCCACCTGTGGCGGGAACTGGTAATGGGCAGCAGTTTTACCCTGCACATAAATTGATAGCATGCTAACGTTATTCCCTGTTGTCAGTGGCATCTGTCAATACAGGGCATGTTGTCAGGCATGGTATGTCCTTTGTGGGTCACATGTGATGGCACCACAGGTGTTTTAGGTGTCCATTGGGGAACATGAGGAAGGTGCACTGTCTGCATGTATGTGCATATTGGACAGATGCACAGGGTGCCATGCCCTTTCTAGCTCACAGCTATCACTGCATAGTTACTATCAGTGGCCAATATGTAGTGTATTACCCACATATTGGCTGTTGCCTAGGCATGTGTATGTGTATGAGACATCGGTTGAGAGTGTGCTCTGGTTAATACTGGGGTTGCTAACTGTGATTGCCTGGCATTGATGTCAAATGTCTGGTTATGGCTTTGCACCCCAGCCTCTCAGCTATTTCACATCTGTTATCCCTGTATGGTGGACATTGTGATATATAGTAGGACCACCATATATGAAATAGGCAAAACCCACACTACATTGGCAACAGGTGTCACACACTCACAACCACCTCCACACAGGATACATGTTACAAACACACGCACGCACACACACACACACACACACACACACACACACACACACACACACACACACACACACACACACACACACACACCTGTCATGTCTGGGAGTAGAACCCCTACCTAACTAGTTTATTACACTGCAGCACTATGCAGTTATAGTACACCCCACGGAGATTACTGGAGTACTCCTTCCCCAAAGGTGTATACCACATTGGATGACATCAGCAGGATTGCCAAAGTAGGACATTCAAAGTGTAGTGAGTGTGACTAGCCTAAAATGCATTGCCCCCTACACAGACAGTAACACAAATGCAAAACATCCATTACTGACATATGTGGGTATAGAACCCCTAACAGAAGTCTATATCATACTACCGCATGAGCTGTTATAGGATGCACCACGGGGATTATTAGGGAACTCCTTCCCCAAAGGTGTATTTCACAATGACTGACGTCAGCAGGATTGTCAAGTAGGCCATTTGAAATGTACTGTGTGTGACTAGCCTAAAATGCATTGCTCCCTACACAGACATTGAGACACACACAAAACATCCACAACCGACATGTGTGGGTATAAAACCCCTAACAGAGGTCTAGATCACACTATAGCATGGAGCTGTTATAGGATCGCCATGGGGATTACTAGAGAACTCCTTCCCCAAAGGTATATTTCACAATGAATGACATCAGCAGGATTGCCAAAGTAGGCCATTTGAAATGTACTGAGTGTGACTAACCTATAATGCATTGCTCCGTACACAGACATTGAAACACACACAAAATATCCAGAACTGCCATGGGTGGGGATGGAACCCTACCATAGTTCTACATCACACTGCAGCAGTACCCAGTTACAGGATACGCTACAGAGATTACTGGGCTACAACCTTCCCAGAGGTGTATTTATAGGTGGGTGACATCAGCAGGCTTGCCAAAGTTGAGTATATGAATTGTAAGGAGTGTGAGTTCCCTAAAAAGCATTGCTCTCTACAATGTCATAGACAGACAGGCACACACACAAATGCACACACAGTCACCATGTCTGGGGTTAGAACTCCTACCTAACTAATTTATCACCCTACAGCAGTATGCAGTTATGGGACGCATCACAGAGATTACTGAGCTACAACTCTCCCAAAGGTGTATTTCACATTGGATGACCTCAGCAGGCTTGTCATAGTAGGGCTATGGGGAGGGTGGTGTGTGCATGGGCCATAACTCATTCATCTAGGAGTGACACACCACATGCGGGCACACATGGGGTCATATGTCACAGGTACGTGTATACAGTTGCTAGATGACTACTTCCTTGTACAGTCATGTTGCACAGCTGGCGCATGCACCACATAGTTTGTAATGCTGACAGATACTGGTGGCTAGTATCTGCAGTGAGTGACATCTGCACCTCATTTGTTTGAGGCCCTTTGGCTGTGTGCTTGGTGGGACAGGCCTGGATGGCTCCTTGTCACAGTCACCCTCTTCCACACATCTATGTACATCTACCTTTGGCTTATTATAGTGTGTTGTCCTGACATATATGTCTGTATTCCTATCCACTGTGCGTGCAAGGCATGTGTGGTGCATACTGACAAGTGTCTGCACTAACAACTGCAATTGCCAGATATGTCTGGTCCACTGGTGTTTGCAGTCATGGCCTTCATGTGTTAAGTGCATGAGCATGCCCAGTATGACCTTTCAGTATGTTGTAGACTGACATTGCCTTCATTTCTCTATGTTGTAGACTGACATTGCCTTCATTTCTCTAAGTGTGTGAGCATGCCCAGTATGGCCATCTGTACTGAATTTGTGGATCGTGTCCAGGTAGTTTGTGCTGTAGTGCTGACCTTTGTGTTGTACACCAGCAGGTAGCATGCTGTCTCTGCAGGGTATCCATCGATTATTTGGCTTTGACTGTTACTACATTTCTGCATAGCAGGGGGGGTGTACACCTGATAGTTTCTACATTTCTACACAGGAGTGGGGGGGCACACCTGACTGTTATTACATTACTATGTAGGATGGGAGGGGACACACCTGACTATTTCTACATTTCTACACAGGCGTGGGGGGCACACCTGACTGTTATTACATTACTATGTACGATGGGGGCACACCTGTCTATTTTTACATTTCTACACAGGGTTGGGGGGCACATCTGGCTGTTATTACATTACTATGTAGGATGTGAGAGGAGCATGTGAAACTTGTACACATTTGCTGTGACTGTACTGGAATGTCAGGTCCTCCATTTCATTCTGTATTGCTAATTATCATGCTGACTAGAGGCATACCAGTGTACTACAGATCGTGGCTTTGGTTGCCCAACATATTATTGTCTGACTTCCTACCCTTCAGAACTAGCATCCCACTGCCTGCCCTGCTGTGGTCTGTCTGTGTAGGCCTGGGGAGGAGGTTAACCATAGCCATCA
Organism: Protopterus annectens; assembly: GCF_019279795.1. Classification (NCBI taxonomy): domain Eukaryota; kingdom Metazoa; phylum Chordata; order Ceratodontiformes; family Protopteridae; genus Protopterus; species Protopterus annectens. Next base: position 435,262,935 of record NC_056731.1, on the reverse strand, counting down.
TTCTGGGGCCATGGCACAGGCTCTGTTTGGGTTTGTTTATACCTGTTCTGCTGGCTGAGACTGTTGTTGGGTTTGTGAACCATCCTGACTGGCATGTGTGGGTCATATGGACACACATGTCACTCAGCACATTTTCTGCAGTGGGTTTTGTCACCCTGTGCAGTACTGGCTACTATGGTGACTCCAGTATGTGTTACAGATGTCATGGTGCCACTATGGATGTCTACTGTCTGCTGCCATAACATTCAGCCACCCAATTCTCTTGCATGCTCACATCCATACCATAGCTACAGGAAACAACACATTTTACTCCATTTGGCAATTGGTAGGTTGATTGACTTACCTTGAGGGTGTGCCAGACATGCGGATGGTGCTGGAGGGCTGCATATGTTGGATGCACATCGTACCCTCCCTACACATGATTGAGCACAGGTAGTGTCATATTTGGCATCCCTTTTACTGTATGTGCGAGTCAGAGGGAGGTGTCATTCCCTGGGTCCCTACTGTGTCAGTGCATATGCTATGCATTGCCTCTTTGCCAAGGCCAGGGCATACTGGGCATGCCTTCTTCAGCCTACTGGGGCAGGCAAAGGTTGTTTCTACTCTGGGTCACTCTTTGTCTGTGCAGGCCTTGGCATTGTTGGGGGGCTGTGTGGCCCTGCCCCATGCTGTTCCTGCTGCAGCTGTTTCCGCAGGATCATATTGTGTAGCATAGCACATACCATAACAATTTGGGTACATGTAGCTGGTGAATACTGCAAGGTTCAACCAGATGTGTCCAGACACTGGAACCGTGACCTGAGCATCCCAGACACATGCTCCATTATATTTCTGGCCTGTGCGTGTGCCTCATTATGGTGTTGCTGTTCAGGTGTGTGTGCACATTTCTGATGGGTGTCATCAGCCACAGCTCCAGTGTGTAGCCAGCATCCCACAATAGGTGACCATAGGGGATGTCCCCATTGGCAAATCTCTGGTACAGCTGCTTCAGATGCCATATGTGGGAATCGTTATAGCTTCCAGGGCAGCCAGCATACACATTCATTATAATGCCCTGGGCATCACAAATGACCTGGCAGTTGATGGAGGGGATGCCCCTGCGGTTGATGTAGGCCCTACCCTGCTCACTGGGTGGCACATTGATGTGTATGTGCATGCAGTCTATAACACCCACTACCTCTTGGTATTCTGCTATTTGGTGGAAGTGACACATATTGCTGGTCAACACCTCACGGGTGATGAGGAAATATATGTGCTCACTGGCATGTGCTGACATGGCATCCAGGAACTGGTGGAATACTCTGGATGCTGATGCCTGTGAGATCCCCATGAATCCCCTATTGTGCTTTGGGAGATACCTGTGGCTTGTATACCTAGGCCTATACATACCTTGGTATCCACTGGGATGGGTTCCCCTCGGTCAATTTTGTGTGTCAGGTTTGGCCAGCACAGCTCAACAATTTGCTGTAGTAGGTCTCTGTCCACCCTATAGCACTCCACTATCTCCAGCTCATGTAGCCCCTGGTAGGTTACCCTGGGTCTGTACACTCTTCTCCGTCTCCTCAGTGTGGGTTGTTCGGCAGCATTCACATCCTCACCACCCTGAGCCTTTTGCACATGTTTGCACATGTTGTTCTATGTTGTCTGCTGCAGCCCTTCTCATTTTATAGGTCTGTTTGTTAAAATTTCCCCACTTGTTTACACTAGTGGTGTAAAGTGTGGGAAAAACCAGAGGGGAAGGTGTTTGCTTAGTTTATAGTAGTGTTCTGGGCTGGTCTACTGCCTGTGTAATTGGCTGATTCTGATACATTTCACCTGCCAGCTATGCTAGTTCTCCTTGAATACCTTCCTACTGCTGTTTTCCCTTCCCATTGCCTCCCTGTTTAAGCCCGTATGAGCATCGTGCAAACAGAGTGCTCAAATGTGCACCCTGCTGCTATTTTCTGGTTTAACTTCATTTTCTTCCTGTAAAACCCGATGCGTGGCACGCATACCCACTTACACTTTGTAAAGAGTGCTAGGCAGGTTTAGACACACCCCCTAGCTTAGCTGTGCTAAGCTAGGAGCAAACCTGAGCCGCAGGGCTCCAGTCCACTTACAGTATGCCTGACACACACCCCCATTATGTCACCTACCTGCTAGGCTTGCACCCAGCTATTCATACTCTTACACTGATGGGACCTGACTCACATGCTGGGGAAAACTGGGATTCATTATCCTTCCCCTCATTTGCATAGGATTGCCTGCTAATGCATAGTTACATGTGTCACACTGAGGCCCCCCCCCCCTTAGCAACCACTACTCACTGGTCAGGTTGTCTTCTGCCTGCCATTGACTTGCATGACAGAATACTGATTTTAGTTAGAATGCTTATTTTAGGTTTATTTTCTTACCCCCCCCCCATCCCATTTGCGCGCCGCTGTCCTATGCTTAAACAGCCATCGGCTAAAAAAAAAAAATAAAAGTTGATTTTTTTATTTTTTGTATTGTTTGCAATGCCAATGGTCATATTATACTTTGCCATTGCCATGCTTTCTCAATGATATGCAGCCTTTATATGGAGCTGTCATAGCTCCGTTTTGGATTTTGCAGAAATGTACTCGGTTACTAACCGAGTACATTTCTGCAGATAGCACCAGTTTTGCACAGACTGTTGCAAGTTTCCTGGATTGCAAAATCATGTCATTTGCAAGGATTTCACCTGCAAATGGGTTGATTTTCATACCAGAGCTTAGTCCGTGCAAGATTAGTGCAGGAGCGCTTGTGCACGCCCCTGCAGGCTGTTCCTGGATCGCACGGCAGACATATTGCCTGCGTGGGCTCCTCCACCAATCTTGCACTCCGTGCAAGCTTTTGAGAATCCGGGGGTTTGTGTTAGCACCCATTACTAAGGAGGTGCAGGGGGAGGAGTGCGTGCATGTTGTAATTTGTTTTCTATGGAAAGGATAAAATGTACCTTTGAAAGTGTATTATGTTTGGAAAAAAATAAAAAAAATATGGAATTCTCACAGCATTTTATTCAGACAATCCATTGAATTGATTTGTTAATGAGAAGTTAACTGCCAGTTTTGTATTACATAAAAAGAGCCTCCTGACCAAGGAAGGTGACAAAGTTGGTCCAAAGTCAGCGATTAATTGCAGGACAGAACATTGTTTCTGACCAAGAGAATTCTGACTACTGGAGTTCACTAACCCAACCAGAGATAAAGGTTTCTTTAATTCTTTAATTATAGGGTAAATGAGGACAAAAATGTTGTTAGTGAAACTTAAGAAGAAAGTCAGCCAGAACCTGTAGCTATGACTTGCTGGTTAAACAACCTACTTGCAGGAAGGGTTGTAAGAAACGGAATGTATGTGGCGGAGATAACCTTAAGGAACTTTTTTTTTTTATTTTGGAAAAGGCATATGGGGTTGGATTTTGGTAGTCCCCCACCCCCCAAAAAAAAAGAATCAAATAAACCTCTGTTTTATATAAAGCCTTATTCAAGTGTCGGTTACAGTAATGTTAACTGAATGTAGATTTGACTGAAACACATTCAAAAACTATTGAAGTCTAGAGATGGCATTACTCAGGTCATTTTTGATTATGGGAGTTATTAAGGAAGTAATTTAAAAAGTGTAGTGTTAATTGGTAATGCCTACTGTTGAGTTGTATCCTACAGATTTGTAGATATTTGTGTTTGTGGGCCAGAACTGACTAGCTGAGTGTGATGTTTTATCTTTACTCTACTATTGGGAGGCCATGGAGTTAGAATTTATAATTAAAGGGGTATGGAGTGACTTCTCCTACATCAGGGCAGCAGGGGGGTTTCCCCCTGCAAAAGAGTTTTCTTTGATATATATGTTGTGTAGAATGTTTTTAATTAAATGCTTTTATTGAAATTTCTTTTCAAATGTACTTTCAGTCTATTTTTTTGACTTTATGTGTTTCAGTCAAATATACATTTGGCCAAACATAACAGAGCCATATATATATATATATATATATATATATATATATATATATATATATATATATAGATATATATATATATATATATATATATATATATATGTGTGTGTGTGTGTGTGTGTGTGTGTGTGTGTGTATGTGTATATGTATATATATATATATATATATATATATATATATATATATATATATATATATATATATATGTATGTGTGTGTGTATGTGTGTGTGTGTGTGTGTGTGTGTGTGTGTGTGTGAGTCTTGCTGCTAGCTTACCGGTTCTTCCCAAGTGAAGCACAAGAAATCCAAAAGTTTGTAAGTAAATAGCGTGTACAGAACCGTTATAGTAACTTTTTATTTTACAATTAAATACTGTTATTTTTAAATAGGAAAATTTCTTCATTACAGAGAGTATGTTGCTTTAAGAACATAGATAAATGATGATGTATTAGCCTGTGCAGATACATAAAAAGAGGACTGAGGAAAGCCCCAGAAGAGTGCTGTTGGCCTTTCTTGGTGTGGAATTTATGCCTAGAGCAGCAGCTCTGGAACAGAGATAGCTGAAAGTGATGGAAGTCTTGGGGCAAGATGTGATGCTCCACCACTGCCAACCAGTAATCAAGGAGCCTCAATCCTCACCACTGGCACCAGTGGGGGATGTACACTGGGAGGATGATAGGTACACACATAGTATTTCCAGATACAAATCTTTGCATCAAGTGCAATTTCTCTTAAGAGTACACAGTCAGTCCGGGGCTGGTTTCGCCCTCTTTCTCAAGATTCCCAATAAGACTCCTCATTGGCACAGCTAAAGAATTCAGTCCTTAGCCAGGGTTCCAAGCCAAGTCCTGCAACACTCTCCCTGTCCAACCAGTACTTCGTGTCCCTTGCCCAAGTAGCTGACACACATTCTCGGCAGTGGCGGCTGGTGACTTCAAATCAAAGGGGGGGCTGCAGGAGACAGCTGAATGGGTGGGGTCAATGGGAACGGGTGTGGCCGACTAGAAAGGGGAGGAGCTATGCTCAAAACCACAAAAATAAACTAAATACACTGCCCTGGGTGCCAAACCGTCATTATGAGAGTCCTATCAAGACAAAATGAAGTGTAGAAGAATAAAATATTTCAATGCATTGGCTGCATGACAGCTTACTTAATATCTAGATGGAAACAAAAAGGTTGTGAGGCATGAAAAAATAAATTACTTTTTAAATATATTAATGGAATGCTAGTCAAAATCAAGTATAAGAAAAACAAGCAGCACTCAACTCAAACCACTTCTTGCACTGCAGTTCTAATTATAATTTATATTCAGCTTTATTAAAGTACCAAGTAACATGCTGAAAGTAGAAATCTCTGATGCCCCCACTTCTTATCCAAAAAAAGACCTGCTGCCTGACAACTATCTACTTGTTTCATGGGGAAAACATGATCAAAGTAAAAAATGAAAAGCAAATAAGAAATAAGCTCAAGATACATTGCTTAAAAGGATTACTGTACAGGTTATGGACCACACGATTGGCATTTTGCTTAGTTTACAGGTAAAGCCTGCAGAGATGACTGGAAGTCTCCAAGTGTAATGAGCTTCTTAAAATAATGTAATCCTGTCCTTTATTACAAATACTGTCATATGCATTTCAATACCCAAGGCTTATACATTATCTAGTTAAGTATTCTCTACATGGCAACAATAGAAAGGCTTTCAATGTTGGCAATTCTTTAACAGTATGCTTATTAAAGCTTACATGCATCTTAAGATCTCAGCCAAGCTTACATGATGGTCATTAAAGTATTGCTACTTAAACACAGAGCAACAGGCACTTTGAGTGATAAGCATAAATCAACAGTACAAAAAATATGACAGAAACCAGACCATTCTGCAAAAATCATGGACAGATGAAAAGCCACTCTAGTACTTGTGTCTACCTTGGATGGGGGGATACTCTGCACATTTACACTGCATAACTACTTCTTGCCTTGCTTCGACACATCCAGAGTCACTACATGGGGGAGTGGGGTACAACAAGTATGTCACAATTTGAAATGGCTCTGGCTGACTGTGATGGCCCTGACACATTTGTCATACCTCTCAACCTCAGAGCAAGAAATCTGGACAAAGCCATACAAAGAAGTGGGACAAAGGCCCCAAAATAAGGACAATTTTTAAATATTGCTCTTATAAACTTATAAAGATAATAGAATAGGTCTTGCATTAGTATGAATTTTCTGAATGGTATGAAATCTGAAACTCAAATGTCTGTCATTATTTTCTAACTTCAGTCTTTAATGATTTGTCAGTAATTTGCCAAAAAAAAACACAAGTTTATGAAAAATGGACCAAAAATGTGATGTAAAAATATAAAATAGCCACACAATACAGCTGGGAACCTGTCAAAGAAGGGACACTTTAATATTAGTACTGCTAACTTGAGCAGCTGATAAAATAAAATAATCTACATGCATTTCTGAAATAAAAGTAATCTATAACTCTGATTATTACAGTCATTTCTTAATTGTAAACCCTCCATGTTTTCTTCCAAAATTGCTATTTTGCGGAGGGATTATTAGGGGGAAGAGCAACATTTTGAGCCAAAATCAGGGACAGTTGAGAGGTTTGGCTATGCCTAATTCTATAAAGCAATTTATTTGCATGTACCTCTCAACCTGTTAATGCAATAAATCTGGACAAGGCCAAATATATTGGGGGAACATATAAACAGTACTAAAAATTGCTCTTGTATAAAGTGAGACAGTTGGTAGAACAACAGGTCTTACTTTAGCATGCATTTTTCTGAAGGTTATGAAGTCTGACACTCAGTGTGTCATTATTTAGTGACTTAATTCCTAAATGATTTGCCAGAAAACCACAACTTTTATGAGGAACAAACCAAAAATAAGAAGCAAAAATCTATTCATTCTTTGAAAATCTGGACAGTTGGGAGGTATAGTTCAGCTGGGGCTGTCTTTAAGTTTGTCGCCCTTCCCCCTCAGAAAATCATGGTCGAATGGAGCCTCCCCTGCAGCCATTCCAATGATCCATTACTTGGCTATTTCACTCCATTTACCATAAACACTAATGTGCATACTGATTTACTTCTATGATGATTTAGACTTAATTTGAAAGTTTTATTTTGCATTTTACAGCACAAACACTAAGACATCTGCTAAATAAACTTAGCATTAAAACTTCTCTGCCCTTGAAATTCACATTCATTGAAACAGCATTGAAACCCACATTCAAAGAAAATACATTTTGCCAGTGGCAGATAAAGATTAATTCTGGGCTGTTTTCAAATCATAGGCCCCTTGCATATGAAACATATATGTGCTCTTTGATACACCTTCCTATTGTTTTGAGCATTTTTCCAGTAAACAACGAAACAAAATGCATGCACCAACGACAAAACTGCCCAATTCAGAACATTTCCATCATAAAAGTCTACTCAAACTTCTACAGTCCACCATTATCAGTAAATATGCACAATTCTACAGTCCACCATTATCAGTAAATATGCACAATTCTACAGTCCACCATTATCAGCAAATATGCACAATTCTACAGTCCACCATTATCAGTAAATATGCACAATCTCTGAAGAAGTATGATAAGCTAGTAATATTGCAATAGAAAATGGATGGCAAACTGATAACAGGCTCATAGTTAGCATCTTTAACTTTTTTACTACAGCAGCATCCACCCCTTGTGGGAGTAGAACCAACAACCTTCTACATCAGAAGCAGGTGCACAACCTGTTGTGCTATTAACAATGCAAGCTGCATTACTATAAGCAGCACTAAACTTCTCTTCCCCTGCAGCTCTCATCTCCTTGTAAAATCTACTCAATACTCAACTGCATCTCAGCTTCGCAGCACAAGAAATCTGGAAAAACTCTAATTTATTGGGGGGGGGGGGTCAAAAGCCCAAAAACCAGGGACACATTAAACATTGCTTGTATAATCTTGGAAAGTTGCTAGAATAAAATGCTGTGTTACCACCATACATTTTACTGCCAAGGTCCATGTGCAAAAGAGTCAGAGCAACATACCACTATGCCAAATCAGCTGCTTTGTGAAAGAAAAATGCTGTTACCACCATACATTTTACTGCCAAGGTCCCTGTGCAAAACAGACAGAGCAACATACCACTACGCCAAATCAGCTGCTTTGTGAAAGAGAGGAAGACTGAAACTTAAATGGCTATCATTTAATGAATTCAGTTCTCATCATAGCTGTCAACCTGTTAACACAAAACACCTGGACAAACCCAGTAATGAGGGAATACAGCCCTCAAACATATTCAGTGAATTCAGTTCTTGCCATAGCTGTCAACCTTAGCACAAAAAACATGGACAAAGCCAATAATGGGGTAATACAGTCCCAAAAATAAGGACAAATTTCAAATATTCATCTTATAAACTTAGAAAATTGCTAGAATAAAAGGTTGTGCTACTATGTATTTTCTAAAGAATATGAAGTCTGAAATTCAAATGTCTGTCAATTTTACTTCTGATGGAACAAAAACAATTTTCAGCAGAGGCCCAGGGAGAAATACTGCAGACACATGTCTTTGTAAAACAGCAGGACACTAGAGCAAATCCACACAAACACAGGGATGAGATGCAGACTCCACACAGAAGGCACCCCAGCCAAGAATCAAACCAGAAAACTTATAGCTGTGAGGCAACAATGCTACCACTACACCATCAAATATGGAAAGAATTAAACATTCAGAAACCTGAAGTCTGAAATTCAAATGCCTGTCAATTTTATTTAACATTTGTTGATCAGGACAGTCTGACTTGGAACAAAAAAACAATTTTCAGCAGAGGCACAGGAAGAAATAATGTAGGCATGTCTTTGTAACATGGGCGGACACAAAAGCAAACCCACACAAACACAGGGAGAAGATGCAGACCCCACACAGAAGGCACCCCAGTTAAGAGTCAAACCTGAGAACCTGCAGCTGTAAGACAGCAATGCTACCACTGCACCATCAAATATCAAGCATTGCAATATTTAGAAACCACAGATATTATGAGGAACAGATCAGATCAAATATGAGGCAAAAATCTGCAAACACACAGAGAAGATGCAGACCCCACACAGAAGGCACCCCAGCCAAAAATCAAACCTGAGAACCAGCAGCTGTGAGACAACAATGCTACCACTGCACCATCAAATACCAAGCATTGCAGTATTTAGAAACCACAGATATTATGAGGAACAGATCAGATCAAATATGAGGCAAAAATCTGCAATTTATTTTATAAATGGTGGTGGGTAGGGAATTCAGGTCCTTAACACCTGCATACAAGGTACAGGGTACAAGCCTGAGGTATTCCCTACCACACCACCATGAGTTTGTTCTAGCCACCAGTATATAGCGACTGGGACATTCACACACACACACACACACACACACACACACACACACACACACACACACACACACACACACACACACACACACAGGAAAGGTTGGCACAGGTTTAGTAGCTATGCCCTCTTCTGCCCAGACTATAAGGTATTTATCACTGCCACTAGAACTCCTTATCAGCTACTTTAAGGCCCTTAACAAAGGGGGCCCAATTCTACTGTGTAATATTAATAGTAATACAAATGGTAGTTTGACCAAAAGCAAAGCTAGTCGGAGTGGCCCACATAGTGTAACCAAATAAATATGCAAGCACTCTCAAAACTTAAATATCACTACACAGATCAGCCACAATAAAATATTGAAATATATTTAATAATAAAAGAACAAAACAATAATAAATATATTGTCACAGTGGCAACAGAGTTCAAAACCACAGGAAATATTTAAAACAACATTGCAGGACAGTTTCAAATAAATAAAGAAAATATCTAAACTAAGCTTTATTATATTCACAACTGAATTTAATTATACTATAATATAAGAACCTACTAATAGAGCAAGACAGATATTGTGAATGGCTCTTCTTGTTGTTGTCAAGTCCAAGACAGAATGCAGAATGCTCTGTCTCACTAAGAGACTTCACAAATTAATATCTAAAATATTACTTCTGGGATAGCTTGTAGAATGACATGATTTCTTGTCATCTGGATGCTAGTTCTCAGGCCAAACAACCATTGATGGCAGATGGTAGCATTTAGCATCTACCTGCAAAAATACATAGACAAGGCCTTCTCCTCAGATCTCTGGCAGATGCAGGAAGTCATAAAACAATTACATTCCTTCACGCTTTCAAGACAAGTAATTAATTCACCCTAAAGACAATTCAAAAAGCTTCATAGTACAGACATTGTGTTTGTTGCTGCATTGAAAACTGTAAGATACCATCTTTTATGGCCTTGGCATAAAGTAATTTAATTTCAGGTATTTTTCCTAAAATTTACTAAAGCAAAGTTAACCTCTTGTATTCCAGTTTCCATTGTTAAAATATATACATTTAGGCAGTTAAAATAGTGCATATACATTTCTGTTCTCTTCCAGCAGGGCACACTGTGGATGCATTTCAAACACAAACACTTTATAAAATACCTTTTCAGCACACGTCTGTACGAACCAGTTTAATATACACATGACATACAGTTCTAATACAGCTGTAACACAAGCATCTTATATAAATCATGTTGATATTCACAAATGACATATAATTATTTACAAAATTCCAGATAGCTGTGCTGTCAGTATCTTCCTTCATTACACTTCTTCCCTCATTCGAAGACGCAAGCTAGTTTTTCAAGTGACCCTTGAGAATTGTTGCTTGAGAAGGATGAGCCTACAGTACCCCATTCCCTGTCTTGAGAGCCCATCTCCTTTGGCATTGCTAACCCCACTGCACTGCTGCACTGTCATATCATATGCCTGCAGCCCTAGGCTACACCTTAGTAGCTTGGCATTTTGCTGGCTGGCTCGATGTAGCCATGTTAAGGGATTGTGGTCTGTAACTACAGTGAATTTCCTTCCATACAGATAAGGTTGAAGTTTCTGTAGTGCCAACACTGTGGTTAGACATTCCTTTTCTGCATCTGCATCGCATTTCTCCCTGGGTTGGAGCTTACAGCTGAGATATGAATGAAAGAAAAACACTGGACCAGAGATAATAACCAGAGATAATAATAATATTAAGTGCTTTCATTCTCTTTAATTCAGAACTTCATCAGTGCTACTTTGTTTTTTAAGTTACAGCTGAGATATACCACTGGGTGCTCTTCTCCCTTTGAGGAAACCTGGCTGAGTACAGTCCCCACCCCATGGTTTGACAGCCCCCAACCCATGGTTTGAAGCATCCACCTCCACAACATATTCTTTGTAATCTGGACTGACTGACACAGAGGGACTTCCAAAGCTACTTTAAGTTTCTTGAATGCCTGCTCACATGCTAAGGTCCACACTACCTTATCTGGCATATTTTTCCTTGTCAAGTCTGTGAGCAGCACTGGTAATATACTTGTGGACAGACTTTCTGTAGTACCCTGCTGTCCCTAAGAATGCCCTCACCTGCTTTTTTAGTAACAGGGGCAGGCCATGCATGAACTGCTACAACTTTGGCAGGTTTTGGCCTGATCTTACCACTCCCCACTTTATGTCCCAAGTAGGAGACCTCTGCCATACCCATCTGACACTCACTGGGCTTAATGGTCAGCCCTGCCCTCTATAGTCTGTCCAGCAACTCCCTTAAGAGCACACAGAGACCACAGTCAGTATGGGGCTGGTTTCTCCCTCTTTCTCCAGATACTCAACATGACACCCCACTGGCACAGCTATAACACTTTATAAAATACCTTTTCAGCACACGTCTGTATGAACCAGTTTGATATACACATGACATACAACTCTAACACAGTTGTAAGACAAGCATCTTATATAAATCATGTTGATATTCACAAATGGCATATAATTATTTATAACTATTTACAAAATTCCAGATAGCTGTACTCGCAGTTTTCCCTTCATTACACAAGACATCAAGACGAAAAATGCAATTGTTCCTATTATATGAATCCAGAAGAGAAAGTATCACTCAGAGGCTTAGCAGGAGAGAAACATATTCAAAGCGACTATATATAACACAGCTATATGGGACTATGTTCAAGGTATATGCTGTGAAGTTTTGTTAAACCATAAAACTTTTTCATTTTGGGAAGAACCTGGAATTTTAGGTATTTATATAATAAGCCACACTGTATTTTAAGACTGGTATCTCTGCTGCTTTTAATGAAAAACAGTGGATTTCAGCATAGTTTTTTGGCACATATTTTATGCCTAAACTCTAAAACTGTGGCTTTTATTGCCAAAATAAAGATGTTACTCATTTTAATATAAGTTTCCCCATTGTGAGTGAGATGTTCCTGAGGCCTGTGATGGGTATTTTTACTTTCTTTAATGCATCTGTGTTATAGTCTATTTATTTGGATGACAATTGCAAAACAATTTCTGCAGAGCACTGCTGCTGCAGGGAAGATGACAGTGGTCAGATTAATAGCTATGAAAAAGACAGTTCCAGCTCTAGAACTAACTAGGAATGAGAAACTTGAGCATATCTTGTCACCTTTGAGTGGTACGCCGACCAGGACCTGTTTGGTTTAGTGCACCAGACAACTGCTGAAGACCTTCTGGACAAGAATAAAGCACCAGAAGAATGGAAAGTTTGAAAAGCATTACTTGCCATAGCCTTTGTTACATCAGAGACACGAGCTCAAGTTTTATAGCTAGAGTTTTCCCATAAGAAAATAATAAGATCAAAAGTATGTGCCTTATAATTAATTTATAGTCTGAGCACCGAGTAAAGCATACTAAACATAAAATGGTAGAAATGTTAGCTATTGACAGATTTAAGAGAATGAGTGCGTCAATCTGATGCTAAGGACTTTAAAATACTAATAGAAATGTTATTATGCAAATATACAAGCATGAACACACACACACACACACACACACACACACACACACACACACATATATATATATATATATATATATATATATATATATATATATATTTTTTTTTTTTTTTAGAAAGCAGTCTAGATCTGTAGTACAGCTACAGACCTGTTATGCCTGAAATGTAGAAAAAAAGGTTGTATAGCTAGATTTGGTACTAGTGATAGTAACACTGTTACATCTGTGGAATCAATTACTGCTGAAAAGCATTCTACTCTTTATATTATGTGGAATGTGACAACTTATTTGATAGAATGGCTGAGACTGAATTCTGTCACTGTGTTATTGTAAAGTTAAGTACATCATCTTAATTGGTGGCAAAGAGTTGTAAGAATTGCTAACTTCAGGCAGCATGCTCACATAAACATTGACATACCTGCAAAATATTCCAACTAACATCAACACCCAAGGGTAAAAATATCACACAGACAAACCATGCAGTAAAAGCTATAAGAAAACCCCAGCCAAGCTAGAGTTATCACTGGGTAATTTATGGACATCAGGCTTGTTTTAAAGCTATGTATTTCTAAAGTATAGTCAATCAATCCAGTTATGTTGTACTAAAGAGGTCACTAAAAAGGCTGAAATATGCATGTCTGCAGCTAGTGGGGATTGGATTTATCGGCCTGAATGTGTGCATAAAGATTTAAAAAAGGAAAAACTCAAAAGTCATGGGAATGCAAAAGCAATGTAGCAAAACACTATGTGTCCTTACGGTGTCATTTGCATATATCCCATGAGTGTCCACTACAGGAGCTTTAAGATAATACACAGTGAAAACTGTAGCTTGGCTGGGTTTTTTTTTTTTTCTTGCAGTTTTTGTTTTACTGAATCATTTGTCTGTGTGACCTTTTTACTATTCGATTTGCCCTTTGAAATGTCAGGGCTCACTATGCTGACTCCCCCCAAAAAACAAAAATACACACACACACACACACACACACACACACACACACACACACACACACACACACACACACACACACACACGAGAAGAACAAGTATTGAACTTTGCTCTTCTTTTTTAAACTTGTTTTTGTGAGGGGGCAAATCTCCATCCCCAAACTTTTATATACCATCTCCAATATTGCCATATCTGATAGGAAAAGGGAATATTCAGAAAGAGATGTCAGACTTAGTATAAGTACATCTAGATATTCAGTTTTTCATTCTCTACATTTCAGGACTAGACATTGTGAGTCACAAAATTTGATGCGGTTGCCATATCAATGTTCTGAAGTCATGGAAGGAAATATAAATCTCTGGAGTTAGTTTAACAGCAGATACTAATCACTCAAGTAAAAGAAAACTGAAAACTGACCTTAAATCATACCGTTCAGGTAGAATATATATTATCTATGTTAGATAAAAACAAGAAATGAGAGAGTTTCTATTATGGAACAAAAAAGTATTTTCAGAGGTGCCTGGAAGAAGAAACCTGATCCAAGATTATATTCGGACTAGTCTAGAAGAAAAGGTTAACCTAAAACTTTACAAAATGCAAGAAACTCAAAGTTAGTACAAGAAGACGGATACAAGATGCTTAAGATAGGTGTAGCCACAAGTGTATTAGTCCCTAAACCTGATGGAGCCATCAAGTTTCTGAATGGTTTGAAGAAGCTGAACAGCACTCTGGAATTTGATACTTATCTACTGCCTAGGTTAGATAAACGTATACAAAGATTGGGGAGGGCAAGGCTCCTGACAGCATTAGATGTCCCTTAGCTTGCTGGCAGATCCCTTTAAAAATTGAAACAAAAGGGGGAAAAAACAGTTTTTTAACATCTGAATGATTCTTCTATTATACCACCCCTCTGAGTTACAAGATGGCCCTACAACCTTTTAGCAGCTCATAAGCTGAGTCCTAAAGCCCAATGACTAGTATGCTTCTGCTTACTTGGATGATGTTGTCTCCCATACTGAGGGTTAAGACTCATTTGACCAAGTTAACAAGCTGTATTAGATGCTTTAAAACAAGTTATTAATGCTTCCAAGAACAAGGTAGGCTTGAACGAGACCAAATACCTTGGATATTTGATAACGGGTATTCTTAAGGCTCAGAAAGAAAAACTGAAATACAGGAATATACCAGGCTCTAATATTTGTTTATTTTATTTAAGATTTGTTGACTGGGACAGAGCCTATTTTCAGTGGAGGCCCATGGAGAAATGCTTAAGAAGTGTGTCTTTGGAATGTGAGAAGAAACCGTAGAATCCAGAGGAAACTCACGCAAATGCAGGGAGGAAATGCAGACTCCTTACAGAAGACACCCCAGCCAAGAATCAAACTGGAGAACTTCTTGCTGTGAGGCAACAATGTTAAATGCTGCACACTGCGCTACCCATATAGGTGTGGATGCCCTTGGAATTCAGCGAGTATTACCATAAGTTGTATCCCATTTTGTAACACTTCTATTTCCTTTTGCAGGTTTAGCCAAGGGTAAGATGAACTTCAAAGTAAAGTGGACAGCATTAGCAGTCAATGCTTTGAAGCATTTAAAGGAAACATTCTCTTCAGAGCCTTCATCAGCATCTCATTCCTTTAGTAAATCATGCTTAACCCATACTGACTCATCAGAGATAGGCTTAGGAGCACCAATATCACAACAAATATGATGAGAAGGAACATTCAGTATATTTCCAAATTCACCAACAAGCAATGCAGAAACTGAGTATTCTGCATTTAAAAACCAAATGCCTAGATATTAAGTAGACATTTACCTCCCTAAATGCTCTTTACTTCTGATTATTGTTAATATATATTCATAATGAGTATGTTTGGGTCAAAGACAAAAGGTAATGGATGCCATATTTGGACAGAGGCAGTACAGGCTCATTGCTGGATATTGTACAAATGGGGGTGAGATGACTGGATGGCACCCATTCCAGTAACCTTGGAATGTTCCAAGGACAGAGGGATTTTAAGGAACTGGTTACACAGGGTGTACAGGTTAATTAATGGTTACAATTAGAGGAATTGCAGTCATTTGTAAAGTGGGGAAAGTTTAAAGATGTGTTAAGCCTAGAAACTTACAATTACCTAGATTAAAGAGGATTCAGAGCCATACAGGAAGTTAAGGAGCCATGATGGTGAACTGAGGCAAAATCTTCTATAGATGCATTATTTGAAGGAGCTGCATAAGCAGGTTTGGTCAGCTAAAGGTCTGATATCCAAGCAATTTGGTCTGCTTGGTTCTTCTTCTTCTTCTTTCGGCTTTTCCCGGTTAGGGGCCGCCACAGCGGATCACCTGCCTACTCATGATTGGCAATGGAGTTTTACGGTGTCGAGCTGCCAGTCCGGTGGCCAACCTTCCACAGAAGGCACACACATGCACACACTCACACCTAGGGCCAATTTAGAGTGTCCAATCCACTTACAGCATGTCTTTGGGATGTGGGATGAAACCGGAGCACCTGGAGGAAACCCACACGATCACAGGGAGGACATGCAGACTCCATACAGAAGGCACCCCAGCCGAGGATCAAACTGGAGAACCAATTTGGTCTGCTTGGTTCAATTAAGTATAAACAAACTGGGACATTTGAAGCCAGTTGGCAATGGGTTCTACATTGGACCATTCAAGAAAGCCAGGGGAGGAAAATATATTTGATGATAATTTACTTCAGAATTTTTTTATTGCATTTTTGATTGAAAATATCTGCACAGATATTTTACAGTCTTAGTCTACCAAAAATGTTACTGCTGTATCTGGTGATTGCTAGATGTGCAGAAAGAGAACAAGAGGTACATGGATTCATAGTTTTGGGGACTGTCTCTGGCTAAATCATTTTAAGACAACTGTGCAGGAAGAACTTCATAAATTGTGGCTAGGTAAGGGAGATATAACAAAGTTCACCTTTTACTTATGGATTTCTGGAGGCAATTGCTGTCAAAAAGCATAGAAAACATATTAGTGGTTATTTCACTGGTAGAAAAAAAATTCTGGAAGATAGCAACAATCAAATCCCCTGGTGTTAAAGGAATTAGTGAGCATTATAAGAAAATCTTATAATACATCCACAGTAGTGCAGTGGTAGCGTTGTTGCCTCACAGCAAGAGGTTCTCCCATTCAATTCTCAGCTGGAGTGCAGGGAGTGCCTTCTGTGTGGAGTCTGCATGTCCTCCCCGCAGTTGGTGGACGTTCAAAAGACATGCATAAATGGGCATGCCTTCATTGAAGGTTGAACTTCGAGCTGGCACCTCGGTGTTCATGAAAATCTACTGCCAATCATTAGCGGACCGGAGTTCTGCTGTGGCGACCCCTAACAGGGAAAAGCCGAAAGACAAACAACAACATAAGAAAATCTTATAATGCTAAAGTCCTTCTTCGTAAAATGAAATGGGGTATCTGGGTGGAGAGGGTAGGAAGCAACTAGAGATGAGATCACATAAAGGCTAGTGGATGGTATCCAGTCAAGATCAGGATACTGGCTGAATTGATAACACATACTAGCTTACTGCACCTATAATGTGCAGGGAGTTGCTTGTGATAAACTACACAAGCTGGTCTAATGGTAGGCCTGACATAATGTGCTATCTATCTTTTTAAGTTCATCGTGAATCTTTTTTAAGGTGTCATGTACATTTAAGATGCGTTATATCTGCTAAGTTTAATTTTTGACGGACTATTTCATTTCTGGTTTTTGGTTTCAGTAGTTGTAAAAATGTATTGAATGATGGAATATTAAATAAAATTAAATGATTAAAAAAGCTATACAAACTGAGGGCTGAGGAAAGTCTATTCAGAGGGTTGTTTACCTGTCTTGGAGGGGGATTTGATGTCTGGAATGGTGGCTCTGAAGGAGGGCAGAAGAAGTGAAGAAATCCCTCCTTTGTTAAATCAGACTATAAATTAATGACCTTTTCCTTTAAAACTGGTGGTTCTTCACCTGTAACCAACTCTGTGGTAATGGAATTCTCAAAAGTAAACATTATCTAGTAACTTGAAGTCCTGAAATAAATTCTGCAGTATAACTATTTCATTGGATCCATTGCTAAAGCTGCTGCCTGTGCAAAAAGTAAACTTTATCCAGTAACTTGAAGTCCTGAAATAAATTCTGCAGTAAACTTCCTTCTTTAAATCCATTGCTAAAGTTGCTGTCTGTGCCTCTGACTTTTAGTCTTATCTAAATAGCCGTATTGATAAGGCAGTCCCTATCCATATCATATACAATGAGAATTTTAAAAACAAGCCTTTGTAGTAGAATACCCATATAATTAAGCTAAATAACCAGAGAAAGAAACTGCTTGATACTTATAAGAGACCTCATTCTACATAAATACTATGAATACACTTAAGCAAACTAGTAAACAGCTTAATGGAACCATTAGGAAGCTCAAACCAAGTATGAGCTCAAAATAGCCACTAAAACCAAGAGCTCAAAATAGCCACTAAAACCAGAATAACTACAAATCATTTCTTTAACTGTGTCATAGCATTAAGAGCTAACACCAAAATATGTTCAGAGTTATTCTGCAATAATACTGTACATTCCAACCCAGGGAAATAGCTAATATCCCAGCTGACAAGTTTTGTGCAAATGTTATACCACACAAAGTTATATATATTCCATAGATTTTACAGTCCCAACCGGCTCCTTTAATTACTATGGAACAAGTTCTCTCACCCCCCTCAAAAGCTAATGGGCATTGATAATATACCAAGTTGTTTGATTATTTGCTTCAAATATGGCCTATCTGAAGCACCACTTAACCTCTTTGATCTAAGGCTCTCAAGTTGATACATTGTTATGTGATCTTCCCCTTGACTCACACTTGCTCCAGCATGGGTTAGACCATATTAATCATTGGTGTAAGGACAATGGTCTCAAATTCAATTTGAAAAAAAAATGCAACAAAGTCCATTTTACTAAACAAACATTTTCATGTTCATATAGGTGACACACCCTTCCAGTCAGACACTGTCATGAGGGATCTACGCACTCTTGTTGATGTCTTTACTGTCTGAACATCATGTCTTTACAGTAGTTAGAAAAGCCTTCTGTATGGCTCAGCTAATTTCCAAAGGCATCTCCATTAGATCTGAACTAGTCTTACTTCCCCTTTACTTACATATCATCAGAGCCACACATCTTCTGGCATGTATTTGTCTAAACATAATACTCTACTTGACAGACCTCAGAGATTCATAACTAAAATCTTAGCTATCAGCACAGACTGGCAGTCCTTTTTCTGTACTTAGCCTTTTACAGACTCCATCACAGATTAGCCTTTCAAGCCATAAATGATCCAACCCTTTTTAATCGCCTATTCCTTCACAGAACTAATGCTAGCTCAAATACGTGGTTAAAGGAACTAAACCTTCATTGGCAGACAAATAAGACACATTGGTATAATAGATTGATTTCCTAACATATCCCTCACCTCTAGAACAATCTGGTGGCCTAATGGTTAAGGTGTTTGCCTTGCAAACAGAAGATGCAGGGTTTGAGTCTCGCAAGGGATAATTGTCTAGGCTTACAATTGCTCACGAGGGCAATTAGCCTAGTACTAACCTATGAATTCCACTACTTGTCAAGCAGAATAGTTCCCTTGCTACTTTGAAGATAAGCCTAATTAATTGGATGGGAAACTTCAAATTCTCCCGTAGTCTATTTTGCTTTGGTCTCATAAAGGTTGGAGGGAACTTTAAATATAGGTTTTGGCTGAGCTTGTAATGGTCTGCATACCATTTGCCTAGTACGTACCTATAAACCTATGGAGATCATTCTTATTATTAGAATCCAGAAGAAAGAGGTATTGAGAGGCTTGGGGGAGAGAGATATACTGAAACAGAATGTAGTCCAGCTGTATGGGACTATGTTGAAGGTACTTGCAGTGAAGTTTTAGTAATTCATAAGACATTTTTATGTGAAAATCCTGCAGTTTTTTAATTTTTATGTAATAGACCACACTATTTTCTAAGACTGGTATCTCTGCTTATTTTAATGGTCCACAGTATGCATGCATATATGCATGGATGGCTATGTGTACACACATATCTCATGTCATTTAAATAGTGGTGTAAGAGTACTTAGAGAATGCAGGATACTAGCTGAGACAGAATCCCAACCCATACTCTAAAAAAACTGGTTTGAGAGGGCATCAATTGAAAAGGTGCTAAAATAAGAAAGTAAATGGAATGGCAAGATGAAAATTATCTCATTCAAAGGAGTACTGGTAGGTTAATTTCTCTGACTTCTCTTGCACTACTTCTGCCTTTGACTTTCTTACATTCCTACTATAATCATCCTTCTCACTCCTCTTCTCACTTTAAATCCTTGTACATTTCTTATGTTACACTTAGCCAGTATATTCTACCATAGTAACATATATTTATGTATATATATGTTTTTTTCTTATTGCAACTGTTTATTGCGAATACTAGCAAGTTTATTTGTGTTTGTATTTTTAATACTGCATTTTAATGACATTGTGCATTACTGTCTATTACCAACTGGCCTGGGTCATGCCTGAAAAAGAGTCTTTTGACTAAGTGCACTTACCCTGTTAAAA